>NC_064616.1:713067569-713370600 GCF_023898315.1 Schistocerca nitens
GCCTACTGGTAACAAAGCTAGCAGTCCATCTGTGAATTGCTTCGACATCTCTCTATAATCCGAATTGAAAAATGGGTCTCTCTGGTGTTGCATACGTGGCCTCCTTTACAGACGAACTCCACTTTCCTAAAATTCTCCCAAGAAACCAAAGTAGACCAGTTTCCTTCCCTATTAGAATTCTTAAACGTTCATTCCATTCGTATCGCTTTGTAACATAATGCCTAGATATTTAATCGACGTGACTGTATCAAACAGCACACTTCTAATGCTGCATTAGAACATTACGTGACTGGTTTTCTTACACATCTGCGTTAACTCACATTTTCTACATTTAAGCTGACTGCCATTCATCACGTCAACTCGAAATTTTGTGTCAGTCGTCTTGTATCCTTCCTAAGTTATTCAACGTTGACACCTTCCCATACGCCGCCACACATGACCGTGATAATGATCTCAGTTCATAGAGGGAGGGAGATCAGAAGTTTCTTCAAGTGTGTCATAACCTGCTGAAGCCAGTCATCGCTCCTGGCCTTGACAATGGCCTCGTTTAAGAAAGGAAGGGAGAGCACAAGTTTCTTCAGGAGGTTCACTAAAGCGACTCAGCCCCCTTAATCTTGATAATGGCCTCAGTTCACAGAGGGAAGGAGACCACAAATTTATTCAGGTGCGCCATATCGTGTCATTGATGATTAGATCCCACACAGCTACCAGTTTTTGGGGATGTTATCTGAAACAATTCAGCCGGCCGGTGTGGCCGTGCGGTTCTAGGCGCTTCAGTCTGGAACCGTGTGACCGCTACGGTCGCAGGTTCGAATCCTGCCTCGGGCATGGATGTGTGTGATGTCCTTAGGTTAGTTAGGTTTAAGTAGTTCTAAGTTCTAGGGGACTGATGACCACAGATGTTAAGTCCCATAGTGCTCAGAGCCATTTGAACCATTTTTTTAAACAATTCAGCCAGTGTTCCAAAACGTCACAGGCATTTTCTGTAGTGTTATGATTGTGTGCATCAGTGGACCATTCCAGATGTGATAGGTTGCCTGAGTTTTTGTCAATCGAGTAACATATATGTGCAGTCTGGTGAACACAGCTGTTGTCATCACAGAAGGTTGAAGTACGCACAACGCACTCATCATGAAGATGTAAAAGGAGGGCCGGCACATAGCCACTGAGAATGTTGAAATAAATATGTTGGCTCATGTTCACAGTAACCTAAATGAGTGGGCCGTAGCATGGTTGGAAAAACACCACCATAATATCATAGGACCACTTTAGCTCGAACGACACCCTCCACACACTGCTGGTTGAACTCCTCATTTGGCCGTTGATGCACTCGATGGCTTGCCTCACTTGAAAGGAGTCGGTTTTGGTGATCTAGGGGTAAATTTCGAGCCTGGATATCGAAAGGTCGTGGGATAGAATCCTGTTCATACACCAGGATTTTCAAGTCTCCTTTATGCTAGCCTTTACGTCTCACTAATGTGAAGATGCACCAAGAACGACACGTGGTTCAGATTCCGCATTAAACTATAGATTCCCTTTCCCCCGTTGGACTAGTGGGGTTGGTTAAGAGCGAACAAGTTGCCGAAGTGGCGTACAATTGAAAACAAACACGTTCAAATTGGCGACAGAACGTACCTCTTGAGGGACTCCCAGCCCATTATGCCTTACGAATTTACTGTTTTTACTTGAAAAGAGTCAAAATGGCGATTTTTCAGACACCAAATTACATGCCTCCAATTAGCTGTTGCCCAGTTCCTGTTCTGTTGGGTCCAATGCAGACGTGCAGGTTTAAATGCCACTGTGAGCAATGATCCTTTGCAGGGTACCCGACTGCAAAAATCCACTGTTCAGAAATCACTTCACAGTGTTCACTCTGAAAATGGTTGAAATGGGCCTGCATTCATTGGGTTTGAAACTGTTGCCATTAACAATGTGTGACATTTCTCTCTGGTTCCTGTCTGTTGGGATCTCTTGACTACCATTGTTTCCATCACGTGTTGGATAGCTACGAGTGATTGTAGTCACGTTAGGAAGTCCGCGTTCATACACCAATAAATCGGGCAACTCACTGAGCTTTCGTGGACACGGTGGAAGGTTACACGACCGTCTGGTATCACTTGTACGCCAAAAGCACAAGTCGATATCTTAAGAGTATTACAGGATTACCAATATTGTCTGTTGGGCTTATTTCCAAATCACAAGGCTGGCGCCGGTGGCGACACCTACAACGTGCTGACATGAGGAAAGTTTCCAACCGATTTCTCATACACAAACAGCAGTTGGCCGGCGTTGCCTGGTGATACGTTGTGATGCCTCGTGTAAGGAGGAGAAATGCGTACCATCACGTTTACGACTTTGATAAAGATCGG
The DNA here is from genome assembly GCF_023898315.1 of Schistocerca nitens. Classification (NCBI taxonomy): domain Eukaryota; kingdom Metazoa; phylum Arthropoda; class Insecta; order Orthoptera; family Acrididae; genus Schistocerca; species Schistocerca nitens. The sequence goes on from NC_064616.1 coordinate 713,069,939, forward strand.
ATTGTAGCGTATCGCGATTGCGGTTTATCGTGTCGCGACATTGCTGCTCGCGTCGGCCGAGATCCAATGACTGTTAGCAGAATATGGAATCGGTGGGTTCAGGAGGATGACACGGAATGCCGTGCTGGGTCCCAACGGCCTCGTATCACTAGCAGTCGAGATGACAGGTATCTTATCCGCATGGCTGTAACGGATCGTGCAGCCAAGTCTCGATCCCTGAGTCAACAGATGGGGACGTTTGCAAGACAACAACTATCTGCACGAACAGTTCGACGACGTTTGCAGCGGCATCAGCTCGGAGACCATGGGTGCGGTTACCCTTGACGTTGCATCACAGACAGGAGCGCCTGCGATGGTGTACTCAACAACGAACCTGGATGCACGAATGGCGAAATGTCATTTTGTCGGATGAATCCAGGTTCTGTTTACAGCATCATGATGGTCGCATCCGTGTTTGGCGACATCGCGGTGAACGCACGTGGGAAGCGTGTATTCGTCGTCGCCATACTGGCGTATCACCCGGCGTGATCTTATGGGGTGCCATTAGTTACACGTCTCGGTCACCTCTTGTTCGCATTGACGGCACTTTGAACAGTGGACGTTACATTTCAGATGTGTTACGATCCGTGGCTCCACCCTTCATTCGATCCCTGCGAAACGCTACATTTCAGCAGGATAATGCACGACCGCATGTTGAAGGTCCTGTACGGGCCTTTCTGGATACAGAAAATGTTCGACTGCCGGCCTGGTCAGCGCATTCTCCAGATCTGTCACCAATTGAAAACGTCTAGTCAATGGTTCCCGAGCAACTGGCTCGTCACAATACGCCAGTCACTACTCTTGATGAACTGTGGAATCATGTTGAAGCTGCATGGGCAGCTGTACCTGTACACGCCATCCAAGCTCTGTTTGACTCAATGCCCAGGCGTATCAAGGCCGTTATTACGGCGCGAAGTGGTTGTTCTGGGTCCTGATTTCTCAGGATCTATGCACCCAAATTGCGTGAAAATGTAATGGTTCAAATGGCTCTGAGCACTATGGGACTCAACTTCTGAGGTCATTAGTCCCCTAGAACTTAGAACTAGTTAAACCTAACTAACCTAAGGACATCACAAACATCCATGCCCGAGGCAGGATTCGAACCTGCGACCGTAGCGGTCTCGCGGTTCCAGACTGCAGCGCCTTTAACCGCACGGCCACTTCGGCCGGCCCAAAAATGTAATCACATGTCAGTTCTAGTATAATATATTTGTCCAATGAATACCCGTTTATCATCTGCATTTCTTCTTGGTGTAGCAGTTTTAATGGCCAGTAGTGTAATAGTGTGTGTATATCTTTGTAACTTGCAGACGCAAGCGCGGCGGGGGTGGATCAGGGTACCCTGCGCGTGTCCAGCCAGAGCTCTGTGCACGACCAGGAGCGCGACCACGACCGCGACGCGTCTCCCGGGTCGTCCGCCGCCGCCTCGGCGGCCGACGCCCCCGCGTCACCCAGCGTGCGCCGCAGCGGCAGTGAACGGCTCAAGGACAGCGCGCGGGCTCTGCTGAAGCGCGTCGACAGCCTGAAGGCGCGCCGCCGCAAGCGCCTGCACCGTGAGGCCGCCGTCGTACAGGGCCCGCAGGTACGTTCTGTGTCACACTCTCAATACCGACCGAATGGTGTACTATTTGTGCACCTTCCATCTAAAAACTTCGGAGACTGATTTTATTCCTGGCGTATAAGGGACATCAGCACATTAAGTACGGTGCCATCTTGAACTAAAAATTTCAAGTAGCATATAAATGAAATATATTCGCAATTTCAAATATGGACATCCAGCAGCTGTACAATGGAATGGCGACACCGAACATTTGTGCCGGACAGGGACTCGAACCACGATTTCCCGCTTATCGCAAGTGGTCGCCTTACCATTAGGCCATCCGAACACGCTCCACGGCCAGACCCAGACTACCATATATCGTCGAACATGTGTCTACAATCTGCTCTCGTACATTCATTATGGATATTCCCGTACATGGGAAATATTTTAATTGAAAGACGCTTGCCTGGTGTTGGCGAATAAATACGATATTGCAGTTCCCGTATTATTCATAAATGCGATGCGGTGTGCCAATATTTGCATTCATGCGTGTCCGAAGGAACATTGTATCGTAATTCTGAAGAAAAAGCACTGCATTATCGTAAACAACATATGAGCATTCGGCCAGTCAGTTGTGAGCAGGCTGTGTCAAGTAATGACGTGCGGCTCTAGTGTGTCAGTATTATCCTGTCACAAAACGCAATGGAGTAACAGCTCCAAATCAACATTCTCCAGAATCTTTGAAGAAGAGAACAGTGTGTGTTAAGTTTGTCCCGCACGCCTGCGCTGCCAAACAACAACCACACGTGGACGCCTGCCGTGACTTGACTGAAATGCAAAACTCGGACTATTATTTTTTGGAAAAAATCGTCACGGATAATGAGACCTAATGTTATTAATAGAACCTGCCGTAAAACGACCAAGTGCAAATTTACATGAAGGGTCAACGCTTTGACGACATGCAACTGCATCTACATGGTTACTCTGCAATTCATACTTAAGTGCTTGTCAGAGGGTTCGCTGAACCACCTCCAGAATATTTCTTCACATTTCCACTCTCAAACAGCGTGTTGGAAAAATGACCATTTAAATCTTCCGACAAATACTCTGATTGCTCTTATTTTGTTATGATGACCATTACTTCCTATATAAGCTGGTGTCAATAAAATGTTTTCACTTTCAGAGCAGGAAGTTGGTGAGTGAAATTTCGTGAAAAGATCTTGCCGTGACGAAAAACGCCTTTGTTTCAATAATTGCCAAGCCAACTAGCGTATCACACCCGTGACACTCTCGCCCCAATTTTACGATAATGCAAAACGAGCTGCCCTTCCTTCGACGTTTTCCATGTCCTCCGTCAAACCTATCTGGTAAGGATCCCATACCGCACGGCAGTACTACATAGGACGGACAAGCGTGTTGTAGGCAGCCTCTTCAGTAGACCTGTTGTTTCTTCTAGGTGTTCTACCAATAAAACACAGTCTTTTATTTGCCTTCTCCACAACATTATCTATGTGATCGCTGAAATTTAAGTCGTTCGTAATGGTAATTCCTAGATATTTAGTTGAATTGACGGCCTTTAGATTTGTGTGATCTGTCATGTAACCTAAATTTAAAGGATTGATTTTAGTACACATGGGGATGACCTCACAATTTTCCTTATTTAGAGCCAATTGCCACTTACTGCACCATACAGATATCGTGTCTTAGTCATTTTGCAATTGTTTTTTGATCTGATGAGTGTACTAGACGATAAATGACAGCATTATATACAAACAATCAAAGACGCCTGGAACAGCAAAGGGCCTCTAATACTTCCTTGGTGAACGCCAGATTGAGCTTTCTGTGCGTTCTAGTCAAATAGGGGGGTGGGGGAGGCTATGTAGAACATATGAAGCATTAAAACCGCCACCTTTTCTCTGGGTTTTTTTTTTTTTTTTTTTTTTTTTTTTTTAATAATCCGGTCTCCAAACTTTTCGGACCGAGCGAGGTAGTGCAGTGGTTAGCACACTGGATTGCATCGGGCCCTGGGGCTTTGTTCAGTTTTAACGATTTCATCTGTTTTTCGACGCCACTGACACTGAGATTTATTTCACTCGCCTTTCAGGAGTGGGATAATTAAACTGGGGCAGTACTGCAGAGTTTTGCTTTGTAAAGGAACATTTGAAGACGGAGGAAAGCGCCGGCCGTTGTGACCGTGCGGTTCTAGGCGCTTCAGTCTGGAACCGGGCGACCGCTACGGTTGCAGATTCGAATCCTGCCTCTGGCTGGATGTGTGTGATTTCCTTAGGTTAGTTAGGTTTCAGTAGTTCTAAGTTCTAGGGGACTGATGGCCTCAGATGTTAAGTCCCATAGTGCTCAGAGCCATTTGAACCATTTTTTTGGACGGAGGTAAGCACTTCTCCTTTAGCTTTGCTACTTTCAACTTCTGTTTCTGTTTCTGTCGTATCCAAGAGTGACTCGACACTACTTTCTGTTACTAACAGCCTTTACATAAGACCACAATTTCTCTCTGTTTCGTGAAAGATCTTTCGACAACGTTCTGCTACTAGTCACTGAAGGCTTCACGCATTGCTGCTTTGACAGCCAAACGCATTTCATTCAGCATCTTTCTATAAATAGCCCTATGCTTTCTTTTATATCTATTATGCAGTAGTCTCCCTTTGTTTAGAAGTTTCTTTACAGTTACTGTATACCATGGAGGATCTCTCACTTCATAACTATTCTACTGGATATATATCTATCCAGAGTATGGTCAGCTGTTCCTTTAAACTTGAGTCACAGTTCCTCATTGAGATATGAAACTACTGCTTATTTGTCTGGTTTGTTGAAAATATCAATTCTTCTACTTGTTTTAGGTGCTCTGTGAACACGAGACAAAAAAGAAATACATGTCGCACCATGAAGGAATATCCGAATGGGATTGGAATCGGTAGACGTTTTGTACATGTACAGACAAACAAATGATTGCAATTTCATAAAAACTGAGTGATTTATCCAAGAGAAAGAGATTCACATATTGAGCGAGTCACTAACGCATTGGTCCACCTCTGGTCCTAATGCAAGCAATTATTCGGCTTGGCAGTGACAGAATTGTTGGATGTCCTCCGGAGAGATATAGTGGCAAATTCTGACCAATTACTTCGTCAATATCCCGAGCTGGTTGAAGGGCGTTCTCCATAATGCTCCAAAAGTTCTCAGTTTAGGGCAGATCCGGCGACGTTGCTGACCAAGGTATGGTTTGGCCTGCATGAAGATAAACAATAGAGCCTCTCGTCGTGTGCGGGCAGGCATTATCTTGCTGAAATGGAAGTCCCGGGTGGCTTGCCATTAAGGGCAACAAAACGGGGCGTAGAATATCGCGACGTACAGCTGTGCTGTGAGGATTCTGCGGGCTGTGAAAAGAAACGTCACCCAAGACCACCACGCCTGGTTGTCGGACCATATGACGGGCAACAGTCCCATTGGTATCTCATTGTTATCTGGGACGTCTCCAGACACATGTTCACTGGTCATCGAGGCTCATTTCCGAGCGGGACTTTTCACCGAAGACAATTCTACTCCAGTCAGTGAGAGTCCAGGCCGAAGATACAATCCTGTGGGTTATCTAACCAAGTTTGCAACTGGACAGAAAATTTCCTGGCAGTCATGACGCAACACGTTATCCTGAATGGACTCATCGACAGACCGTGAAGTAATTCTGTTGTGCCCCAGCGGAGCGTAATAGGAGCGTTGGTGTTCATATTATATGCTCATATTAATGAGTTTGCGGATAATATTGGTTGCAGTATCAGGCGTTTCGCAGATGATGCACTTACCTATGAGGGTCATCTCTCGATTAAAATTGCAGTAATATCCAGTCAGATCGCGGCAATGAATCAGCCTGGTGCAAATAATAGCAGTTAGCTCAAAACTGTAAGCGTTCGATGCCTGAGATGTGCAGTTCGCGCTTCTAGGCATCCTGTCCTGTCACGCTATGTGGCTCCGGACACATTTACGATCCTGCAAGAAATACGGCTCGTTTCTCGTGTCTCAGGAGAGATCGTGGCCAGTCCCTTAAAATACCACGCTGTTACGATGTGTAACACCTGTACAACAAAATATCGACAGTTCATTTGCACCAATATACCAAATTAAATTAACAAGAGTGCAAGTAAATAATGACTACAGCTGACAATGCCTGAACTTGAATTGCGGGTTAGCAGATTTTTATTCATTAATGTTTAATCTATTCGAGATCTGGAATGCTGGCCTAACTAAAATCTGTCACAATCGTCTTTTTACGTCGGACCGTATTTAATCGAAGTTCATAACTTCATGTAATTACCGAGTAATCTTCCCTCGTTAGTGCACTGTTCAAGTTCGAATTCACATTAACACTTAAAAAGCTTTAAGTCGTAACAAAATGTCACTTAAGAATTAAAATCCACAAAAATGAAGTACTGGCAAATGTTCCAGCTTCCGGAATTCGGCACAAGTGTGGCAAAATGTAAAAGTCAATACTCACAGCCCACGAGATTTTCTTCGTATCGCAACGGCGAAACAAAGTGAGAATGTGAACAGAAGGGAAATCACTTAGTCACGTCGTCCAGAGTTGAAGAGTTCAGCTGGCCAAGTGTCCACGCACGCCTCCTTCCGTTGTCGTATACACGTGCACTCTCGCCCCTCGTGGCGTAACATCAGTTGCGACTTTCCAGAATACAAAATGATCAAGAACTCCGATTTGATAAATTTTGGTGTTATAAATTACGGATGAATGGGTGGTCTTTTTCACAAAGGTCATTTTGAGACCTCAGAAATAATGGTAAGTCTATTATTTCTCAATAAATAATAATAGAAAACAGAATGCAACAATGCGCGCATAAAGCTCAAGACCGTAAAATTGTTGTTCACTAACAAGGAATATGTCCAATGCGGCTGTTTTTTTTTATTAATTTCTACATGTTAGTACTCTTATAAAAATATATTTTAGAACTAAGAACAGTTTATTTATACATTTTGGGTAGGTAAGGTAATGTGTGTTCACGATACTTGGGCGCACACAGTCTAGTTACCTATTTGGTAGATAGTCACATGACATAATGAGCAATAAGACATCGAATGACTTCTCAGCACGAAGCATTTGAATGTTTAAGATTTAATCTACCCTCTCCTTCCGATTTCCATTTACTGTCCACAGTAGTCTTTTATGAAGATTCGAGAGGGGCGAAGATTACAATAAACTCTCAAGTTTGCTTAGCTTGTCACGCTGAGATGGCTCCAGTTCTTCCTGTTTGAGATTCTGAGTGTTGAAGCTGAAAATCTCACAGTTTAGGTGCTCACTGTGGGATTGAATAAATAAATTTGAAGATTGTTGTTGCAGAACTCTTGTGTTTACGTAAATATATTTTCTAACATTTTAGTGTATCATATATCTTTTGATTTTTCACATTAGCAAAGCCGAAATTAACATTGTTCGCACAAAAATACGTCCGATCACATCAGAGGCATGCTTACCACTCTCACACTCTGCGGAAATAACAAATGAATTTCTATTAGTTTCTGTTAGATTATTAATTTTGATTATTATTTCATAAATGAATCCAGAAATAAACATAGTAAACAGTACAGGATTACGTAATTAATAATAGAAATTTTAAGTGTGCCAATAATTCGTAATTTCAAATGTTTCTAAAAAAAATTTTAACTGTTCATTCAGTGCTAGTGTTTATCGATTATAGCATCAAAACTAAAATATTTTATAAGGTAATTCCTTTTCATAAATTTTAGCTTGAAATATAACATACTGTGTGTAAAATTATATGAAAGTTTTCAGAAAAGCAACAGAGATAATATTGATCTGTCAAACATTCGAAAAATAATACTGGTATCGACAACTACTGTTGAGGTAATGTAATGCTAGAGTATGATGTCCCGTTACAAAGTGAATTAATGTGTTTATGCATTACTAAAACAGCTGTAACTTTCGTAGCTTTTATCATATCGATTGTTATTCTTTCCAGCGATTTGTTTAGTTTGCTTTACACAGATATTTTATTGATTTGATAGAACAGGAGCTACGATCATCTGTCACAATGGGTTGCTTAGTTCATATTGTCAGTGGATATGACCATTGACCGCTAGCTGGTTACATCGCTCAAGAGGAACTAAAGCTACACTCTTAACTTTCACCACCTGCTAAAAGCTCTGCATGGTTCACTCCAACTCTCTATCTTCATTGGGTGTAGCACCACCCTCTCTTGACGCACAAAGCCACCATTGCAGTCTGGCGTATATTAACTTGTCATCCTGCATCATATAACACTATTTTCTAGTGACGATAGCTTCAGGCGCATTGATCGCAAACGTAATCCTCTACTTTAGTATTTTATCGCTACTCTGTGATACAAAGCACATGAGGTGGGGTAGCGATAAAACTTAGAGTTTCGGCAGAGAGGACAATGGTTTCAGTCGCAACCCGGCAGATTTTTCAATTTTCTTCATAGAAACCCCACCGAATGTCCCGTCGTCGTACAAGCTCCTAATGCATTCGTTAATACATAGGCAAGTTTGCTCTCTGTGATTTACTCGCTCTGGCTGTAAATTAAATGTAGGAACTATTGGGAATCTTTTTTCCGTAGTCTGCCTCGTGATGGCTGGGTGTTGTGTGCTGTCCTTAGGTTAGTTAGGTTTAAGTAGTTCTAAGTTCTAGGGGACTTATGACCACAGCAGTTGAGTCCCATAGTGCTCAGAGCCATTTGAACCATTTTTTTGTCCGTAGTGAAGACCGGATCCGTCTTCTGTGGACGAAAGCCTTGCCCTGTAGTCAAAACTACCTTAGCCTATACTTAGAGAGGAAGGCATGCGTGAAATCTATTTGTTAATAGTGTAATATCTTTTGCGTCTCGTTACATATTCTAACTGATTAGATGTTTATATTGGAATCAGCATGGCATTCACTAAAAGAATGTGAAAAACTGCATTAAGTCCTAACAGGGCTGTTATTCTGCCAGACAAATGTCCAATTTTGAGTGGAAATCTAAGTGTCTAGAGAACTGTTTGTAGATTTTAATTCACATGAAAGATTAAAATTGTGTTCTGTTCTTATATATTAACAGTCCGGTTACTTGTATTTATAAACTTGTTTTTTTGTGTTAACGAACCGCATTCTCAGAAAGGGTACCTGTACGAATAACTGAATCCTTTCATTCATTCAAATACACTGTTACAGAATAGTTAGAAGCTAGTTCTCACTTACATGTGGCTTCTATATGAAGTTAATTAACCGAGCTGACAGTTTGTTTGCAATCAGATGTTATTACTTAGTAATAAATACGTAATGAACATATTTCGGTGAAAGGCAGGTATGATGATCTGTCACACAAATGAGAGTTTTAAAATGTGTATTTACAGGGCATAAATTGTAATGTGATGTAATCTCGTCTCTAATGATCTGTTACTGGATCTTTACGTAGATATGTATCAATCACAACACAATGGTGGGCATTTCAGAACTGTTTACAAAACTACACAATAAATGCCACTTACTGTTAACGTTTCTCCTCACAGTCAGGAAAACTGGTTTATAAATGAATAATTTCACCAAATAATACTGCTACTGTAGCTACCAAATAATTTTCCTTCCTTTAATTAGATTAATTATTCAATCTACATTGAGGCTTTGTTAACGTCATTGGATTGATGGTGCGCTTGAGAATCCTCTGCGGACTGTCATCGGTACAAATATCCCACACTTTACGTATTACGTTTAAAAATACATCAAAGTTAGCAAAGTGAAAAATTTTGTGTTCTGTAGTATCGTACTGTAGGAGTATAAACAAAGGGGTCCTGTCGGATGTAACTGTGGAAAACAGGCTTGGTGCTGGGATGCATGTTGGTAAACGGAAAAGGAGTAGAAGATGTGGATGTGGGCTGTAATGTAAGATATAGAAGAAAGGGATAAGAAAAGATGTAGAGTGAAGGAGAAACCCTGATGCGCGGTGTAACAGGAAGTGAAGAGCTACAGTTGATACGATAGGTAATATCGGGGCTGATTTCATTGTATGGCATAGGGAGAAAGATGAAGTTCTGTTGCGAGAGGATGTTAAAGGAAATTAAACGAAAAACACTAGGATTCTTGGAGTAGAGTCTGTGTGTGGTGTAGGGTATACGGAAGTGTTCAGTGTGTTCAGTGTGAGTGAGGAGAGATGGAAACTGGATGAGATGATAAGGGTCTATGTGTGAAAAGGTAAATGGATGCGATAGTCAAGCCGGAGTACATGGGATTCAAGGGTTTGGAAGGAAGATCGAAATTTCTTGAAGTTGATATACGAGCAACATTGACATAAGAGAGGATAGGTCGGGTCATGGTTTCGTAAATGTTCATGATAGCAGGGGGGGGGGGGGGGGGCAGGGGGGAACCGCCACGTTCGGTCAGTTAGCAGCTTTAATCTATTTTTGGGCCTTCTGTTGCATGATTACCACTGGGAGTTTCCATATTAGTTTCCGATCGAACCGTGGTCCGGTCTATTTCAGTGCGCTGTTCTTTTTTTTTTTCTTTTTCTTTTTTTTTATACGATGGTCGTAAACGGTTTGATAATGTCATGGGGAGCTGCAAGTGGTTCGTTCTAAAACTAATGCCTGTGTTTTTGAAGACTTTATGTGGAGGAGCTATTGGGCAAACCAGGGTGAAATTATGGATTGTAAGGTAGAGGGATAGAAAATGCACAAGAGGAGGTTGTTTAGGAATATCGGCAGTGTGGAGGATATAAAGGAAAGGGAAGAGGACACCGCGTTGGGGCACATCTGCAGTAGGACGAAAGTTCCACAAACAATATTTTCTATTAAGTAGTTCCTGTCGTAGCTTACGAGCTCCGTCATGTTTTATAGATCAGCGAATTCGTTGCGCGTAAGGTTTTGCCACTTATTTCCATTTGAGCTTAACCCTCTAACAGTGCTACTCTCAAGTGACACTGATTTCCAAAAGCCAGTGTTCGAACATTAGGGAGTGCTAATGCGTTCCAACGGGCAGTGATGCCCTCAGTCATCTATCGACTACATACAGTTGGCAGCATCTATCTTCGTAGCGAGATATTTTGTCGCGAGATCGCACATAAACGGCAGATTGTGATCAGAGTGATTAATGCTGTTATTGAGCTCACCAGACACATTTACAACGATTTACATAAAAAGATAGTAATATTTTAGGTACTGGTAAGACTTAATACCTTACGACAAGCACTCTAAATTTTTAAATGAATAAAAGTAAGTTTATATAACTAAGTCAGTATACTCAGAAAACCCCATTTATTCTAAAAATCCTAACATAATTTTTTCCGGAATTTTAAATCAGGACAAGTAAAGTTTCAATGCGACTTTTAATTTTACTAAGAAACTCACAGCTTCAATTTTGTTTCTGTTTAAATACTTGATAGTTAACCCATTTGCAGCTTCTAATTGACCATTAACTTCTATTTGACATAACAAATATTACATATATTTGATGTTGCGTGACAAACTGAAAGTTATATTATTCTTGAAGAATCAAGTTTGCCACGATCGCTAGTAATCCTTTTTGTTACTATTACCGTTTCGACAGATCTACACTGTCATCATCGGATCCTGTAATATTATTAGATGTACCTGTGACTTTCGGCGTTGTACAGAGCGTAACAAATATGTTTTGTCTCTACTGTTGAGAAACAGCCGTTGAATCCATGCACTTTGTTCTACTGTATTTTTTTCTGGAATATCATTCCGAGAGTTCATCCATTCAGCAATTAAATAATTTATCTCACTCAGCTCAGGATTTTCGTCTTGCGCAATTTTGGCAGGTGGCACCATTTTTCTTGAATGTTCCAGCAATTACATCGAAGAAAAAAAAAGAAATATACGTTTCTTCATTTCTTAGTAAACAGAAAGAAGAGCCCTGTTACATGGTGTTTATTACGAGGATGAGTCAAATGAAAACCTTAAATTTGTAATGAACATCGAAATGTTCCGCCGTTATCCTGTAAGTTGGTAAGCGTGCTACAAACAGCGTGCAGAATGGCCTGTAGGTGGCAGCATAGTGCAGATGCACACATACCGTCGTAGTATCAGTATAAAGATGGCAGCCCCACTTGCGACTTGTACCAGGGAAGAACAGCGTTCTGTTATTCGGTTTTTGCGTAGTGAAGGTGTGAAACCTATTGAAATTCATCGACGAATGAAGGTTCAGTACGGTGATGCATGTTTGTCACAGCAGCAAGTCTACGAATGGAGTAGGAAGTTCGCAAATGGTGTGACTTCAGTGGAAGATGCTCTTCGTCCAGGTCACGCACAACGAGTTGTGCCTCAACAGAACCTTGCAGCAGTTGAAGCCATAGTGAAGGAAAACCGCCGAATGACACTGAATGACATTGCAGCATGTTTACAGATTAGTCATGGGTCAGCACACCACATTGTGCATGATGTGCTCCAGTTTCACACAGTGTCTGCTAGATGGGTGCCACGGCAGCTGACTCCTGAAATGAGAGAACGATGTGTTTATGCCTGTGAAAAACTTCTTGGACGCTTTGAACGAGAAGGTGATGGTTTCCATGCAAGAATCGTTACTGGGGAAGACTCCTGGGTTCACGTCCACCAACCGGAAACGAAGAGAGCGAGCAAGGAATGGCGTCATTCCTCATCACCAAAGTGATTTCCATATGTTTGGACCACTCAAAGACGCAATGGGAGGAAAGAAGTTCCGTTCTGATGAAGAGGTACGCCAAGCGGTTCATGAGTGGCTGCGCGGACTACCAAAAGAATTTTTTTCTAAAGGAATTTATGCACTTTGTAAGCTCTGGAGGACTTGCATTGAGCGTGGGGGAGATTATGTTGAAAAGTGATACAGCTTTGTACCACTTCTGCGCAATAAATAATATTTAAAAAAATATTAAAGGTTTTCATTTGACTCACCCTCGTACATTATAAGACTTGTTGACGTAGCTGTAAAATAATAATATAAAAGACGCATTTACCTCTTAATGTCTACCCTGTCTGCTAAGACTTTAACAGCAAATTTTCCAGATAGGAATAAAAGTTTAGAAAAGTGGCTCCCAGGATGTGCTAGTACCAGATCATGAATTATGTGCTCGCTTCAGTAATGATGCATTGTTCACAGCTGGAGGTGTCGCTGTCAGACTCGGAGGTCGGTCCGACGAGCTGGCGCGCCCAACATGACAAGGTGAGTACCGACTGGCCACCGCTGCTCGCTCTTGTTGTTGGAAGAAAACTAGTGAATCTTTGCTGCGGCTTGTGGAGCGGGTTCCCTCAGCATGCTGGACGCTTCAGCACCCAATTTTATAAGCTACTTGCATTGGACTATGGCCTAATACGCAGTTCTTAACAGCGATATATGCGCAACCGTCGTTGACGAACGTCTTGTACGCTGTCATCATTAACGAGATTTCCGCTGTGTTCACTCTTTGCTGTCTTGTTTGGCAGCCGTTGCAAAGTCACACGTGCATCTGCACGCGTGTCATGTACTAGAAAAAGATACACAGTCCGTTCTATAGACCCGTATTGGGGAGATCCTCTAGGATGTGGACCATGTCAGAAAAACAAAATTGCGTAGTACATATTTACAAAAAAAACTGATCTGCTAATCCTCCTTCCACAGATCTCGAGAACATGATCCTCATGGATGTGAAAAATTCATAAATTTTATACATTTTTTTCATTTTTATACTAATGAAAAAGCTCACCACGAACCTTAACTGCGTACGCGGTGTACACGAGGAATTCAGTATTCAACAATACGAAAGGAACGATCATTCGAAGCAAAAGAAGTCTAGTAAACATGGGCTCTATAATACATATCTTAAGAACTTTAAGTGCTTCTTCATCTTAGATACTGTGGAACAAACCTCTTCTACTCAGAGCTCCTTTCTATCCATATTTTGAGAGGTGGTAGCATTGACCAAAATAAGGAAAAAAAATCTAGTAAACGTAGGCACTGAAGTGCACACCTTAAGAGCTATGAACACTTGTTCATATTCGCTACTGTGCAACACATCTCTTCTACTTAACAAGTGCTTTGCATATTTTAAGAACTATGAACACTTATTCACATTCACTACTGTGAAACACATCTTTGCCGGCCGGGGTGGCCGAGCGGTTCTAGGCGCTACAGTCTGGAACCGCGCGACCGCTACGGTCGTAGGTTCGAATCCTGCTTCGTGCATGGATGTGTGTGATGTCCTTAGGTTAGTTAGGTTTAAGTAGTTCTAAGTTCTAGGGGACTGATGACCTCAGCAGTTAAGTCCCATAGTGCTCAGAGCCATTTGAACCATTTGAACCAAACACATCTTCTACGTAGCAAGTGCTCATAGCTCTTAAGGCATGCATTTTAGAGTAAATGTTTACTAGACTATTTTGCTTCGAATTATCGTTCTTGTTATATCCTAAATACTGACCATCCCTCCTGGAACACCCCGAGTACGATACCGTCCATAAGATAATTCCAATTCTATTGCAACCCATCCAGACATCGTAGAAAACACACAGTTAAAAGGATTTCTTTCACAAATCAAAGTAATGCACTGAAACTGTGCCGAAATCAGCTTTTACATAGGATTCGTGTGGTGTGATATCGTTAATAACTAGTTGGTTCTTCAATAGAGGAAAAGGAGTTGGCCGCAGTTGCCCGCAAGTTATTGAAAATGTTTGTTCCTAGATAACGGACACCGATATGGAACGATGTGAGTGACTTTAACTTGTTACTGAGATTGTCCTTGTTTCTGGTATTGACTTCGTGAACAGAGCTGTTCTTTTGAAAGAGATATGTTGCTTATGGTAGATTTCATTAAGAAACAAATACAGGGTGTATCAAAAAGGATGGCGCAAACTTACTCGGGTGAGAGTACTCGATAATAGAAGCACAAATGTCAAGAAACATGGGCTCTAAAACGCATACCTTAAGAGCCATGAGATATTCTTGATTTTCAGTATTGTGAAACAAATCTCTTCTACTGCAAGCTCTTTGCTTTCCATATTTTGGGAAGTGGTAGTATGGACCAAAACAAGAAAAAAATGCCCAGTAAACATGTGCTCTAAAATGCATACCTTAACAGCTACGAGCACCTGTTCATCTTCGGTACTTTGGAACACAACTCTTCTAATGAACAAGTGCTCATAACTTTTAAGATATGCATTTTAGAGCACATGTTTACTGGACATTTTTTCTTGTTTTGGTCCATACTACCACTTCCCAAAATACGGAAAGCAAAGAGCTTGCAGTAAAAGAGATTTGTTTCACAATATTGAAAATCAAGAATATCTCATAGCTCTTACGGTATGCGTTTTAAAGTCCATGTTTACTTGACATTTGTGCTTCTATTATCGTGTACTTTCAGCCACGTAAGTTCACATGGTTCAAATGGCTCTGAGCACTATGGGACTTAACTTCTAAGGTCATCAGTCCCCTAGAACTTGGAACTACTTAAACCGAACTAACCTAAGGATGTCACACACATCCACGCCCGAGGCAGGATTCGAACCTGCGACCGTAGCGGTCGCGCGGTTCCAGACAGTAGCGCCTAGAACCGCTCGGCCACCCCGGCCAGCGCCACGTAAGTCTGCACCATCCTTTTTTAATACACACTGTATATTGAGAAACAGTAATTAGAATACACAATTCTCAGAACTGGCTTCTGGAAGACATTAATGACAAATAATTCGCATTACACGCCTTACGCCCAGAAAACTTCAGCTTCAATTAATGAGTTGCCCCAAAATGTGATACACTTCGACATCGTAGAAATAAAGCAATTTAAGTAAGCGAGTTCTTTATTTTTGCATCTGCTATTTCTTACGGCATTGACAGTACAAATAAGTTTTTTGATGTTACAGCAGTTATGTCGAGTACTCCTCTCAATTTAGTTTATTATCAAGTTTTAATCTCAAGAATTTAACACTGTCAGCATCTATTCTCCTTACGTTGGATGGAAACCTCTTGCTGGTTCTGAACTGCAGACAGTATCTTCTTTCAAAATTTAGTGGCTGTGGAGTAGCAAATGCGCCAATAATTGAAATTACAATTAAATCAATACCATTAGCTGCTGACGGGCGTTGATATACATAAACGGGGACAGGTGAAAATGTGTGCCCCGACCGGGACTCGAACCCTGGATCTCCTGCTTACATGGCAGACGCTCTATCTATCTGAACCACCGAGAGCACAGAGTATAGTGCTACTGCAGGGATTTATCGCCGGCACGCTCCCCGTGAGACCCACATTCTCAACTTACAGTTCACACACTACATTCGTAGTGCCCCTGCCGTTATACCCATTACTCGCGGCAGACAATCCACCGAGTCCCGTAAGAGTTCAGGCAAATTGTGTGCATCCGCACTGAAGGAAGTCTTCAGCCGGTTAGCCTTAAACGATATGAAGATGGCATCTGTTCTTTCGGACAGAAAGTGTCACCTTCAGATGATGGCTCTGAGCACTATTGGACTTAACTTCTGAGGTCATCAGTCCCCTAGAACTTAGAACTACTTAAACGTAACTAACCTAAGGACATCACACACATCCATTCCCGAGGCAGGATTCGAACCTGCGACCGTAGCGGTCGCGCGGTTCCAGACTGTAGCGCCTAGAACCGCTCGGCCAACCACGGCCGGCCAAAGTGTCACCTTCCCTTATCTTCCAGTACCGAGTTTCTACAGAAATTCTTGTCTTCCTGTAGTACGCCTGCCATCATGACTTGAAGTCTAGTATTTCAGTAGCAGCAACCTCTCTAGCAATAAATTTATCTGGTTTCCAGCTTGTACCAATCACCTCTGTGACGCCATCCACAATAAATAATCAGTCATGTTTACATAATTTCCAGTTTATAATGCAAAAATCCCTAATGCACGGTAAAAAAAAAACTGTGTCCTTTCACTGGAAAGTAATGTTGAATTTTGTTGAATCTCGCAGAATGGGTTTGGTACAATAGAAATCTGCTGATAGTGTGATCCTTATTCTGAGCCGAACAGTTATCTGAGAATAGTCAAAGTTCGGTGTATTCTTGCGGTATATCTTTTATGTAATCATCTGTAAATGAGCACGCGTTATGTGGACTCTTCTTGACCGCACCCTCAAGGCAGAAATATACCATGCTTATGCCAGTCTTCATACTGTGTATGCAAAATACATTGGCAGCGGGGTGCGAGTAAAAAGTATTAAATAATATGCAGCATCATCGGTGTTGCTATCTAAGGTTTATTTTCAAAGCAGCACGAACCACGACTGACGCCTCTTTAATTTTAAAAGAGCATGAGTCATTCACTGGTTCCCCTACAAAAATAATATTGTTTTTCAGAATCCTATAGTAATACATTGACTGACCGTCTGGTACCCCTCCAATATCAATTTATTCAGTTACAGATGTAGAATCTGCAGCAAAAACAAACTCAAAATCACCAAATTATGGGCTGATTCCCTTTTAAAAATCGGCGAACCAATGATGGTGCAAAACGTGTTTTGAGCAGATCGGTTACATAAGTCTTCACAGTTCCCTATCTTCTCAATAAGCTCGTAGGACCTACTGAAAGCTATCATATGAGCGCACGGACCATCACAGAACTTCCGCGAATGCTTCAGAGTTGAAATAATCGAGTCTGAATTGCATACTTCATCCGGTACGTTCATTATGTCCTGTGGTACGGAACTTAGCTAAATTACATGCCCCTTGCAGCCCCAAAGCTTCTTCTCTTCATTCACTTGGTTTATGAAAGGTACAGCAGCAGCAGCTGTGGTATGTTTGTGTAACCAGTTCCTGTCGCACTGTTTTTGTGTTCTCTATAGCCCGAGCGAGCGAAGTGTATGCCTTGCGCAACTACGGCGTATTTTCGAACAAAACGTTATTATAGCGAGCAGGGTGGTCGGTTGCTCTGAATAATTACAGCTGTGTTCACTAGACCGGGGAAGGTGTGAGGCAACGCTAGATGTCACGATTAGTTCCAGGTGTCATGAGATGCGTCTCTAACTGGCAAAAACAATTCTTTGCATTCCGGTGGAGTTTTGCGGTAACTATAAAGTTACGGCGTTGAAAAACCTCTCTTCAAAACAAACAAAAGGCAACACAAGAAGATAATTTAGAGGATAGTACGCCACGACTTATACACTGGGAGATGTCACCTACTGACCGCATCTCCCATAAAATAAAGACTTATTACACTTTAAAAAGTATAAATACAGAGTGTTAGGGGTATAACTGCAGTTATTTTTGTTGGTGACTGAGAACAGTGTACTGAACAACATTACATCAGCATTTACTTCATTTGCAGGATAATAATAAAAAAAAAGGGTCTTGTAACTAGAGCCTCCCGTCGAGTAGACCGTTCGCAGGGTGCAAGTCTTTCGATTTTTTTTTTTTTTTTTTTTTTTTTTTTTTTTTTTCCAGTGGGCAGCTAGCCCTCTGACTGAACACGCTGAGTTACCGTGCCGGCCATTCAGCTACCGGGGGGCGGACAGGCTAATACTTATAGCTATTAGAAGTAGCATCTTTTTAGGTTGGTTAGTTGGAATGAACAGCCTCGTGAGTACAGATTACCTATTGAGAATACATCGAAGAAAGACGAAAGTAACGAGAAGTATCAGAAATGAGAATATCGAGAAACTTAACATAAAAATTGGTGATCATGAAATAGATGAATTTCTAAAATTCTGCTACCTAGCAGCATAGTAATATATGACGGTAAGGGCAAAGAGGACATAAAAAGCAGATTAGCACTGGAAAAAAGAGCATTCTTAACCAAGAGAAGTCTACTGTTACCAAATATAGATCTCAATTTGAGGAAGAAATTTCTGAAAATGTACGTTTGCAGCCCAGCTTTATATGTCAGTAAACATGGACTGTCAGAAAACCGGAACAGAAGAGCATCGAAGCATTTGAGATGTGATGCTACAGAAGAATGTTGAAAATTATATAGACTGATAAGGTAAGGAATGAGGAGGTTCTCCTCAGAATTGGCGAGAAAAGTGATCTTCTGGGAACATCTGTTAAGACATCAGGGAATAACTTGCGCGGTACTAGAAGGAGCCGTAGAGGGTAAAAACCGTAGAGAAAAACAGAGACTGGAATACATACCGCAAGTAATTGACGAGATAGGTTGCAAGTGCTACTCTGAGAGAGCCGCGCAGGGTAGCCGTGCGCCCTGGGGTACCTTGCCACGGCTCGCGCGGCTGCCCCCGTCGTAGGTTCGAGTCCTCCCTCGGGCATGGGTGTGTGTGCTGTCCTAAGCGTAAGTTAGTTTACGTTAGATTAAGTAGGGTATAAACCTAGGGACGATGACCTCAGCAGTTTGGTCCCTTAGGAACGTACTACCACCTGTAAGTCATACTGACAGGCGTACTGCTCTTTGTGGTGCAGCTACGACCGTGCCGAAAATATCACGTAGTGTATTATGTGACGTGTTTGCGAGAAGACTGTTACGTGCAGAGAAAAAACAACAAACACACAAACATATTAAGGTAGTAATGACAGTATCTGCCCTTATACCCCTACCACTCTGTATAGATGAAATGGACAAATGTCTTATTGCAGGTCAGAGATAGTACTACGGCTGACGATTGAAAATTGTGATAGAAGTTCAATGACCAAGAAGTTCTGTCTACTAGTGTTAGAACGCTTTCGGAGACGCAGGTTGATGCTGGTGATGATGATGATGGTGGTGGTGGTGGTGGTGGTGGTGCTTGTGCTTGCGAGTTAAGGGCGCCCAATATCGCAGTTATGAACACCCTTACTAACACTCTCCAAAATATTCGGTCTTTATAATTTATACCATAATATCTTCATTATAATCCTATTCACTCAATGCCACTTAACCTCGCCATGCATGCCTACAACCATACTCTCATACACAAGGCTTGGCTATGGCGATATAACTTTTTTATGTACTGTAAATTATAAATGCTGTAACAGACGGGACTAGCTCAGTAAGTCAGAACACTGTGGCCTTGTTACGACTCGCACAAAAAAATGGATGGGCCAACTAACTAGAAAATGCGCTAAAATTCCTATCTAACATTTTAGACTGAGGATCAGGAACAACGCAGAGCCTTAAAACCCCCATCGTTGTCTAAAATAGTACTCAGACCAGGTAGTAAACTAGTCTCTGTCCTCTTACCACGACGCAAAACGCTTTCAATTAATATGTGACGTGCAGAAAAATGTTAACTACAGGCACTGCACAAGTGTCGGTCCTCTTATCACACGAGTAACCGGTCTGACAAAAGTTCCTGCCCAAAGACTGGAAAAATGTCAAAGGTCATAGCATTGCAAAACAATGGAAATAAAACAAATTTACGAAATTACTGATTCATCTCATTAACATCGATTTGTACTTGGATTTTGAAACTTAAATTCTTTTTAGAACATTTCGAGGTACCTGGAACAAAATGGACTGTTGACACATAACCAGCAAGGTTTAGATCATATCGTTCTTGTTGAACACAACAGGCTATTCGCATAATGTAAGAATTGTTATCGACAGGAATCGCAAGCTTAATTTTATTAACTTTAAAAAAACATAGGATGTTGGTCGTAAGCAGTTAAGTTCTCCCAGTGACTAAAATATTAATTTACTTTTATCCAAATCAGTGTAAACCAGCCTTTATATGAAACTTCTGACTGATTAAAACTGTGTGCTGGAGGGAGACTGGAACTCGGGACCTTTGCCTTTTCGCGGGCACGTGCTCTATCGACTTTTTCTCTTTTAACAGTAATTAGAGTGCTCAGCTTCGAGCCGGTGGAGACAGGGTGGACAGGGGTGAAACCCCGAGGCTTGGCCACGATGCCTCCCCTTCCCGTCCCTGAACCACGCCCTACCGCTTTCTTTTTTTCTTTTTTTTTTTTGTTGGGGGGGGGGCAGAAACAGGAAGCTGGTTAAACACAATAGGCCTACCTTTATTCGTACAAGTATAAATACAACATAAAGGGCGTCTTTCTGATGAAACCAAAATTAGACACTACACTCGAACAAGGTGTGCAAACGTCTTTATTGACAAGGTGTGGGGGGAAAAAAGAAAAGAAAAAAACCTGAAAGTAAGCTAAGAGGAGTGACGCTATAGACAAAGAGGGACGAGTGGGCAGGGGCATGGTTAGACTTTCAGGCATCCTCCTGCTTGGCAAATGGGGCATGGGGGCAGGGTGGGCAGGGGTCAACATGCGAGGCCGGGCCACGGTGTCCCCGGCACCACTACCGGGCAGAAGCACAAAAAAGGAAGGCAGAAGCCAAGGACGAGGGGACAGTATAGTTGGGCTAATGACTGGCTTGATGTGGTGTAGTGCACAAAAGAAAGGGGTACGTGTCCATGCACCTACCCCCCTTTGTCGTACGATATAGAAATGCAGCGCGAGGACTCTCAGACGACAGCAGGGGAGGGAGGGGGGGGGGGGGAGTGCAGTCCGCGTGTGTCGCCATCCAGCTGAGCAAAGGTGACGTAAGGATCGCACGAAGGTAATAGGCGAAAAAGGTGCGGTAGCGCGGTCGGTGCTCGA
Source organism: Schistocerca nitens (assembly GCF_023898315.1). Lineage (NCBI taxonomy): Eukaryota > Metazoa > Arthropoda > Insecta > Orthoptera > Acrididae > Schistocerca > Schistocerca nitens. Next base: position 713,091,008 of record NC_064616.1, read on the forward strand.
TTTCATTGTGAGCAGTTTGTAAGTGCTGCCAGAAGTATACAGGTAAGTGATCGTCCATCCTTTGACCCATACAGCTGCATGATTTTTGGTGGCGGAAAAATGAATATTCTCTGGATGGATACAAGTCCACAGCTCAATCGAGTCCAACAGAACGCGGAGGTAGCAGGCAACGAAGTGTCGACTCAGTTTCCAGATGTGACTGGTGGCAGCACAAGCCAGGTGGTGGGCATCGTCGTACACGAGGTGGCAGACTGTATGAAGCGAAATGCCCGACAGCCCTATTACGTGAAGACATTGATTTGTGGCGAATTTTCCATATGCAACATGGTATCATGTTACCTGGACGGTGGAGGGAAGGAAACGCTGGTGGATACGACGCCAAACCGTGGGCCACAGCGTCGATGGATGTTTGAATCCGATGTTGTTGCGGGATATGCATCGGAGGCGTGTGATCGGTATGTGAATGTGACTGTAACTGTAGTCAACAATGAAATCAGAAACGTGCGCCAGATGATGAGTGATGTGGCCTGCTGGCACTGGCGGAGATGTGGTCGTGGGCGTAAGAATGTTCAGCTAGCTGCGCGTAAGGGAGGTGGCCCCGTTCCACTGCTTGTGCATGGTGGTCACGTACATAGACGCAGCTCGGAGTCGCACACTGACAAGGCCGAGACCCCCTGGAGGCTGCGTCCAATAGTTGTTGGCAGTGAGAGTACCTGTGCGATGTGGACCATCTAGGACGCCACATGTTGATTGAGATATTCGACACGTTGCAAAGAATCAAGTTGGCGGAGGAGATTTTGTGGCACTGCAGTGCAGATAATTTGAAGACTACGCCGAAAATGGATGACAGTGGAGCGGCGCAAGTGGAGGCAAAAATGATATCAAGGTATTAGGTTCTGTGCGCACGGGGAAGTGGGCAGGTGGGGGGGGGGGGGGGGGGTGCTACATCGTCGTGTGACAGGCCGCGTCCAATGAGCATCGCCGAGGATTTAGTCACATTCATGGTAGTTCAGGCATACATTGATATCAAATGAAGTAGCATCATCTGTGTTTCGGTCCGAGAGTGGACTAAGAGGAGGAAGTCGTCCGCACACGCACGACGACGAAAAGTGTGCCATCGCTGAATGAGACCAGAAAGAGCGGTCGTCAGGCTCCTGATGGATAGCTGCAGGGCTATAGCATACAGTAGGCCTAGTGTCGATAATGGGCAACCTTGCCTTATGGAGCGGTGTGGAATCACTGGTCCCGCCACACGGCCGTTGACCTGAACGAGTGATACGGCGCTGTGGTACAGGCAGCAGTGAAGTGGGTGGAAAACCCATTCAGTCCATTACGGAGAATAGAAAATGATACCGCGCCTTGTTGAATGCGCTGTCAGAATGTAGGGCAACCAACGTGGTTCGGAATCTACACGCCATTACCGGTGTGATCAATCCGCGATGTTCCCCTGTGGGCGTTTGTATATTAACTGACACCCGGAGTTGTCTTTTCTGCGGACAGAATGCAAGGGAGCACCTTGCGGCAACGCTTCGCCAGTAGTCGTGCATAAATTTTACTGTCTGCGTTAAGCAGAATTATGGGCAGTAATGTGCTGTCGTCGCTCCCGGTGTCCGTTTGTGGATAGGTGTAATAATTCCCGTGACAAAGGCTGGCAGTACAGCGTTGTCCGTCATCAACAGTACATGAAACACTGTCGTCCACCGCGAAGCCATTAGCGCAAGGAAGGCACGATAAAATTCTATCGGCAATCCGTCGACGCCAGGTGACTTATTCTAAGCAACATTATTGATTGCGTCATGGACCTCGTCGCACGTAACTGGTGCCGTCAGCTCGTCCGCTTCGTCGCCGGCGAGGGCGCGTGTGACGTGTGGTAACACAACCCCCTTATCACAGATGTTGGAAGTCTCCGCCTGGTACATTTTATTAGTGTTGATAGTAGCTATTTGGTACGTTTGGAGTCGAGCCCCACCTTGGAGGGGAACTCCATCAGTGGGGGTGAAGAGGGGCGAGGCAGTGACTAGCCGTGTGGTACTCCATCTGATGGCGTTGGCGTCGGCAGAACTAGGTTTCCGTCTGGGGTAGCTCCGTCCGCAGCCTGTGGTTCGGGTCATGGGTCATTGTCGACGCCGTCACTCCCCGCCATCGAGGACGCTGTCGTTGTGGCGTTCATATGTTCCGTCTCGTCCATAGGAGCGAAAGACGCCTCGGTGGCAGTCGTAACGGTGGAGTCTGTCGGTTCAGGTGCATCTGGGCGAGCCGACGGAGTAGGTACCGGCACAGCCAGATCCGGCGTCGCTTTGTCGTCATTCTTGTCGTCGTGCAGGTTCCCTGACGCCTCATCGGGCCGGATGGCCTCTGAAGCCTCAGGGGGAGATGAGTTGTCTCGTTCCGAGACCACACGACGCCTACTCTTACGCTGTTTCGGTGAACGTTGTTTGCATGTCCGTCCATCTGTGTCGGAAAACCTGAGGGAGTCACGCCGGTCTGGGAGGAAGGTCGTCGCGAGGGCAACAAGCGACGTGACGTCCACATCACCTGCCGGAAGGGCATCGACAGTCGTCTCTGATGGTAGTGGCGCCGGAGTCGAATCAGGTTGTGAGAGTGACGCTTCGACCCCGGTGTTATCCGTGGCAGCTCGAAGGGACACTGGTACGTGGTCTGATTGACGACGGACGGCGGGAGGAGAAGAGAGCGCCGATGCGTAGGTGATCGGCAAAACCGTCGTCGGAGTCGGAGGCACCACTGTAGCAGCGTATATAACGAGCGCGCGTCACTCGCTGATTTGTAGATAAGATGCCACGTGGCAACGGAGATCGATGGTGATCTGTCGTACACCGTTAAGAACGGTGCACGTTTGGAACTGCGCCCGTCGTTCAGCAGTGTGACTATATACAACTCCATAGGGGCGTAAAGCCGCGATAGCGTCTTTCGCCAGGAGCTCGAATGGTAATTCGAAAACTTGACCGCACTGACATTCCTGTCGTCGTGACAAAAGCGTAGTCCTTGTTTGGTGTCATGAAGTATTCGTTCGCACTCCGCGTCATCGACAACTTTGACGTACACCGTACTGCATAAGGCGAACAAACGGATGCCCAAAAGTATCGGAATCTGGGATCTTATCTACGTCAAATACGAAGCGTTCCACTACCAAAGTCTTTGGTCAGGTGTAATCACTGTAGATGGTGAACCGTAGTGTGGATTTTCGAAAACTGTTGGCGATTGTTCTAGCACATGTAAGCGACACCTGAGTGACGACCGCTCAAAATTGACAACGAGTGCGTGCACTCCATAGGTGTAAACACACAGCACATCCGCACTGCACAGCTGCCAAAGGCAGCTACCCAAGCACGACTAACGAACCGTCCTCACAACTGTACTTCCGATAGTACCTCGTCCCCTATCTTCCAGACTTCACAGTAGCTCGGTACAGCACTTGCCAGCCCCGAGTTCGAGTGTCGGTGCGGCAAAAAGGAAGTTTCATACCAGCGCACACTCAGCTGCGGAGTTAAAATTTCATTCTGGAGCCTTTATATGATTTACAAAAATGAACTGACAAAGCCTGAGAGAATGTAGTCTCATCCACAGTCAGACAGTCCAGCACCTAAAAGTTCTCCTCCAACCCGCCTTATATGTGCCATCTGGTGACAAAATACTGCGCTACAGAATAGGCACTGTCAGCTGTCAGCTAGATGACCGAGAGCAACACTGCCACTGAAACTGCATAACGATTTAATGCTTCTGCGGTTAACACAGTGTTGTTTTAGAGCAACGGTGTCAATGAAAGGGTTAAATGTTTAATGCACATAGGGGTTTTGTTTTTTTCTTTTGTTGTGATTTCATTCCCCTACAGCAGTGGCACAATCCCCTGCTATTCAGCCGAGTGGCACTACAAAAAATAAAAAGAGGAAACCACACATAAAAAGGGGAGGAAGAAAGGAGGATATAAAAACATAGTAAATGGAGGTAATAGAAGTTAAAATAAACACTGACACAGGAGCGTTCATTTGGGGACAGTTAAAAAAGTCGACATAAAGTTAAAAGAACAGAGTTGGCGATTTGTGGGGCACTTAAAATACACTGGAGTCACACACACCAATTAGAAGTCGGTCACAGTACGAAAACACACAGAACGAGAGACACTTAAAAAATCACTGTAAGCCATGGAGCACACACGAAGATAAAAACTGCCGGGAGCCTGTGAGGGATGAGAGGCCTGAGAGGAAGGAAAAGGAGGGGAGAGGAAGGTGCAGTGAGGGAGGTGACTGGAGGGGGTGGGAGGAAAAGAAAAAAAGGGGGGTCGGGGGCTGCACCAAGAGGCAGGAGATGGGTGGGGTGGGAAATGGAAGGCAAGTCAGGAGGGAACATAAAGACACAGAAGGAGAGCATGGGAAAGGGAGAGGGGTGGAAGAGGGATGAAAACCACTCAGGGGAAGGGAAGAGGAAAGGAGAGGGAGCCCTGAGAAGTAGGAGGGGGAAGGTGGGGTCAGAGTTAGTAGGAGAGGTAGAGATCGGGGCGAAGCTCATCATCGGGGTGGGGTAGGTGCTGGAAGTTGCGTTGGGAGAGGAGGTGGAGGGTGTGGTGATGGAGAGAGGGCGGGACACAACACTAAAGGCGCGGCAACGGACTGGGGGTAGAGAGGATGGAAGACACCATGGGGTGGGGGATCGAGTTGGCAGACGACGTACAGGGTGCGGATGCATTCGAGGAAAAGAAGATGTGGGAAGGGCATGAGGTTGTAGAGGATCTGCGTGGGGGACAGAAGACGGATATGGAAGGTGAGGTGGAGGGCATGACGTTCTAGGATTTGGAGGGCTTTATAAAATCTGGGAGGAGCGGAAAACCAAGCAATACTGGCATAACAAAGGATGGGGCAGATCAGGGATTTGTAGGTGTGAAGAATGGTGGAAGGATGCAGTCCCAATGTCCAGCCAAACAGGAGTTTTAGGAGGCACAGTCTATTGTGGGCTTTGTATTCGATCGTAAGGAAATGGGGAGTCCAGGTGAGGTGACGGTCGAGGGTGAGGCCAGGGTATTTCAGGGTAGGAGTGAGGTAAATAGGACGACCATAGATGGTGAGATAAAAATCGTGGAGCCAGAAGGAGTGGGTGGTTCGACCTATGATGATTGCCTGTAGAGGTTTTGTCCTTGACGTTCCTTATATATGGCAACCATTTCACTCTGACATAAAGTGAAGCCCAGACATTTGACACAATCTTCAAAAACAGAGAACGGTGTCCCTCATTTGAAATTACGAGCGCATGCTGAAAAGTAATGCCTCCGAATTTTTATTTTAAAACTCGTAAACCTTTTTAAATATATCAAACGTCATTAACATTCTAGTTCTTTATTCTTCATGACTATATATTTGCAGCCCTCTGCCGCTAGAGGACTCCGAATTGTAGCGTGTAACATGGCGGTTTATAGTGCAACTATCTTGATGCGTTATAAACAGTGTGCTGTAATCGAGTTTCGAATTCTAAGAATTAGTCAACACATGGGGCAGCCTCTCCTTCAGCATGGCAAAGCCAAACCACGCACTAGCGCTGCAACATCTCCAACAATCCGACGCTTTGGGTTCACCGTCATCGCTCATCCCTCACAGAGTCCAGACTTTGTTCCATCCGATTTGACTATGTTGGTAAATAAATATTTAAACATGAAGAATAAAGGTGTAGAATGTAAATAACGTTTGTTATATTTAAAAAGCATGAAGAGTTTTCACGAAAAAAATTCGGAGGCAATACTTTTCAGCACACCCTCGTACATTACAAAACCTGATGAGAATGGTTAAAACCAGAACGAACTATTTCCTCCAAAAATAAATTAAAGTCGCTACTCTCTACCCACTTCTGCTATATCGCAATACTGATTTCCAATATGCGGGTAGTTAATGCAAGGCTAGAGCTGGAGAAGAAAACTGCGAAATCATAGACAAGTAGTGAGGACTGTATGGGTACCTCACACTCTAAGTTATTTCGTTGGTTGATATTGAAAGTACTATTACACTTAAAACAGAGCCTTCAGGATTGATTGATCTGCTCAAACCAACCAGGCACTAGACAGGACATGCCAACGGCATTGCTACATCTTCCACCTGTTCCCGTCAGATCACCGGGCGTGGCCGATACCTGGCTGGGCGACCATCCGTGTACGTCACGCGCTGACGGAAATGGTGGTGAAAAGTTCCTAATCAGCATACTTTGCGCCAATGTCCTGGATTCAGTTTCAAACGTATTCGCAATGTCTCGTGGAATGGAGACATGTGACACTGATGATGACCATCCGTCGTGTTCAGAGGGGCACAGAGCATCTACCCCTTCAGAATTTTTCACATCTTCTAAGCACGCAATAAGCCTATCTATCTTGTTTTCTAACTCTCAAATGCTCTGATGAAAAATTAATTTTATTTTCCTGGAATCTGTTATGCGTATTATGGTCTTGTATTGCTCGAATTTCTTTCAATACTCATTGTCTATAATTTGACTCTAACCTAAAAAATGTGCCCCTCTGATTCCAATACTCTCAAGAATTTTATCTTGTGTGCTTGTGCCCCCCTTACAGTTTCTACAAGGTGCTCAGCTACCCTTTCCTTATCCCTACTTAGGTGCAGGCCTTGATTAGTGTATCCCAATGTCCCAATCGCAGCAACAGGCACGGCATAGGTATGAGACTATGTTTCAGTCAAAAACAACTTGCTCAGTTCTTTGTTCACACGGCTGACAGCGCGTTAACATGGCTGCTCATGTCGCTGCATAACTTCGACAAACCCCACACCAGTGTGTGCTGTTGATTCTCCTATTTTCTCCAGATCATCTTTAATGATATATTCTCAAGTTGCTTGCTAGGCAGTTTCCTACTCCTCCTACAATAAGCACATTAACCTCGCCGTCAATATCTCTTCACATGGCCCCTATGTTCTCTGTCACGTAGCTAAGCTTAGCGAATTGGTTGCTAACCGGAATTTGAAATGCGATTTCTGAGGTTCCCTCCTTTTGCCTATTATTCGTCATCTTCACCTAGCTCCCATTACTATCTCTTTCCCCCTTATCTACACTCCTGGAAATTGAAATAAGAACACTGTGAATTCATTGTCCCAGGAAGGGGAAACTTTATTGACACATTCCTGGGGTCAGATACATCACATGATCACACTGACAGAACCACAGGCACATAGACACAGGCAACAGAGCATGCACAATGTCGGCACTAGTACAGTGTATATCCACCTTTCGCAGCAATGCAGGCTGCTATTCTCCCATGGAGACGATCGTAGAGATGCTGGATGTAGTCCTGTGGAACGGCTTGCCATGCCATTTCCACCTGGCGCCTCAGTTGGACCAGCGTTCGTGCCGGACGTGCAGACCGCGTGAGACGACGCTTCATCCAGTCCCAAACATGCTCAATAGGGGACAGATCCGGAGATCTTGCTGGCCAGGGTAGTTGACTTACACCTTCTAGAGCACGTTGGGTGGCACGGGATACATGCGGACGTGCATTGTGCTGTTGGAACAGCAAGTTCCCTTGCCGGTCTAGGAATGGTAGAACGATGGGTTCGATGACGGTTTGGATGTACCGTGCACTATTCAGTGTCCCCTCGACGATCACCAGTGGTGTACGGCCAGTGTAGGAGATCGCTCCCCACACCATGATGCCGGGTGTTGGCCCTGTGTGCCTCGGTCGTATGCAGTCCTGATTGTGGCGCTCACCTGCACGGCGCCAAACACGCATACGACCATCGTTGGCACCAAGGCAGAAGCGACTCTCATCGCTGAAGACGACACGTCTCCATTCGTCCCTCCATTCACGCCTGTCGCGACACCACTGGAGGCGGGCTGCACGATGTTGGGGCGTGAGCGGAAGACGGCCTAACGGTGTGCGGGACCGTAGCCCAGCTTCATGGAGACGGTTGCGAATGGTCCTCGCCGATACCCCAGGAGCAACAGTGTCCCTAATTTGCTGGGAAGTGGCGGTGCGGTCCCCTACGGCACTGCGTAGGATCCTACGGTCTTGGCGTGCATCCGTGCGTCGCTGCGGTCCGGTCCCAGGTCGACGGGCACGTGCACCTTCCGCCGACCACTGGCGACAACATCGATGTACTGTGGAGACCTCACGCCCCACGTGTTGAGCAATTCGGCCGTACGTCCACCCGGCCTCCCGCATGCCCACTATACGCCCTCGCTCAAAGTCCGTCAACTGCACATACGGTTCACGTCCACGCTGTCGCGGCATGCTACCAGTGTTAAAGACTGCGATGGAGCTCCGTATGCCACGGCAAACTGGCTGACACTGACGGCGGCGGTGCACAAATGCTGCGCAGCTAGCGCCATTCGACGGCCAACACCGCGGTTCCTGGTGTATCCGCTGTGCCGTGCGTGTGATCATTGCTTGTACAGCCCTCTCGCAGTGTCCGGAGCAAGTATGGTGGGTCTGACACACCGGTGTGAATGTGTTCTTTTTTCCATTTCCAGGAGTGTATTTCAAAATATGCCATTTGTAATTCTGCTGGGAAGGTACAAATCATTTTCCCGTGTTCCACGATTTTCTTGTCTCGACTACGTAGCGTACAACTCTAAGGAATAGCCTCATATAACACCTTTTTAGCTTCCCCACTGCATCCCCCCCCCCAAAAAAACGCCACCCTACAGTCCTGACATGTTTCCCCCATAGCAATTAATCTACAGCAACAAACGTACACTTTCGTCACATATGACGCTACTCTTACAGTAAAATAAAAATCACTACACCACATTTAAACTGTAGCAAAGTAATAATCAGTGAAACTTACCTTTCGGTGAGTTGTGCTGCTAAGATCCAGGCGTCAAGCAGACGTAAAATAACACGATCGAAATTCGTTGAACGTAGGTAGTACTAGATACGAAGTGAATAAAAACTGTAAAAGCACGATATGTACTAACAACACTCTTAAACCGACGTTATCAGGAAATTATTATCTGCCGGGGCCTGGTTCCACCCTCTCCCTTCTCTCATCATTCAACGCTAACATGACACCACACTAAACACACACCCATTACAGTCATCTACACGTATCATATACATTTAACTCACAAATCTCACACTTCCAGAAGAAAAGGTGCCAGAGAGAGCCAGGGGTAGGAAAAACCTTTCCAATTAGGCTGTTTAACCTGCCGCTCGGTGTCTCCCAGCCAATCATCTCATACTACTTCATCACTTTTAGTGGACAGAACGTCGTCAATGCGGCATCTGAAATAGTGTTTAGGTAGGAAGGCTGCATGGATATGGGAAGTCAACTACGGAATCTCTATTTGTAGATTTCCCGTAAGATGCCGTGCCTCCATACAGTATCTTACGCTATTTCAGAGACAAGGAAGACGCTTACTAGGTGTTGTCTAGGCACAAGGACCTGCTGCATGGCTGACTACGATAGAGTCAGGTTGCCAGTGACTTAGAACCATACCGGTTCCCAAATTATAACGGTAGCGACTAACGAGCGTCTCGGTTTATTGAACTCAGGTTACTCCTAGGTTCACCCTTCGTTACGTACCTAGTAAACGTAGAACAGCGATAATTACTTGGGAAAGGACGGTCCTTCACTTAAATTGTAAGTGGTAGTTATGGTTATATAGACATAAAGGATGACATTTCACAAGTGTGAAACTGCTCTTTTTAATATTATTCTCTATTTAAATCTCCTCGACAAAATGTTATTTCTCAATTGCCATCAGTAGTCTCGAGACATTTGTGTTACTTGTCTGCAACACCAACTACTAGCTACTTCACCGTTTTGTCCTGAGTTGTTGAGTACCAGGTAGCTCCTATCTCTCATTCGAAAGCAAAATATTTGCCAGTGATACCCTCATCGCCAGGCATGTATACTCTGGGACATATATTTAGCGCAGAAGCACCTTATTTGAGGCAAGAGTGAGTACTTGAAACAATGGAAGTGGAGCAGGGCTAACATCCCTACGTTTTCTGTAGTTACCCTAATCCGCCCAGGATGATTCGGCCAGGAGCCCACACCCTGTTTCCTTACCTAGCCTTGCCCAACTGATATAGATCTACATGTTTAATTTGCGATACATTTCAATAAGTCTTGGAAACTTTGCCCAAAAGAGAAACTCACTTGGAAAGCTGAAACTGAAGGAGATCAAGTTAGAACACTCGCTGTACTTCCAGGAGGTGTTTTTGGCACACGTAGAGTACTTGTTTTTAGAATTACGTTTCTTTTAATATTTTCGAATCACCAATCGGATGAATTTAGATACTTCACGCGAGAGAAGAAGTCAGTCTAGCAGAAAAATAGCTATTTTGTCGGAGAAATTTGTTCCGAACCTATTTCAATATTACCGATAAAATATATTCACTGTTTCAGTAACTAACAACTCTAAAAATGTTGTGTCCGTAACAGCTTTTCTTCGCTGTGATTGCTGAAATTAATACGAAAAACAGAATTTTCCTTTTACAATTTCAATGGAGCAGTTCCTGATTGAGGGTGATGTAGATTGCTCCAAACAGCCATTAACGCTCGCCAAACAAGAGATGTCCGTAAATCTGTAGCGGAAGAAGCGCCTGGAATTGGCAATAAAATCTGTAATGGCTGGAACTGCGTTTCCAGTTGCGTTCTCCAATTCCCCACTGCATAATATTTCGCAACCTGCTGACGAACAATGAGACAAGAATTTAGATTCCTGGATTTCCTAAAATTCGAACAGAAAGTGAGAATTGTAAGTTTTCCAGTATCACTTCAGCTTATTGAGATCATTTCGCGTTGCAAAGTATTTCTCTGCACCCGTGGCATGGGATTACCTTTCGGACTGCTTAATGAGAAGAAAGATGAAGATGAATGTGTATTTTAAAGTAGATAGTAAAATTGGTTATTTTGACAACAATATAGAAGAAACGGACTGTGTTCATTGAAAGTTTCGCTCTGGCGCTCTCCGTAGTGAGTTAAGAACCCTACGATAAACGATGTAGCCGGCCGGTGTGGACGAGCGGTTCTAGACGCTTCAGTCAGGAACCGCGCGACCGCTACGGTCGAAGGTTCGAATCCTGCCTCGGGCATGGATGTGTGTGATGTCCTTAGGTTAGTTTGGTTTAAGTAGTTCTAAGTTCTAGGGAACTGATGACCTCAGTTGTTAAGTCCCATAGTGCTCAGAGCCATTTGAATCATAAACGATGTACAAATGTCATTTTATCCGTGATTGATGTTGATCTCTATGGTTGTTGTTCAATTAAAGATTCCTGAGGGATCGGAACCTGCCCGAAGTACTTTTTAGACCCTTTTATCGACCACCGTTACTAACCGTTGCGAACTATGCCCATCTGCAGATGGCCACAGTTATGTTCAGTACGTGACAATGGCTTCGGCAACGTGTCGTGTGCTCCTGCACAGTGTGACAATATTTACGTACTTACCGGCACTTTATATGATGGAGGATGATTTGCACATGTTAAAAAATACTGATGTCTATGCTACGTTAAGATACAGAAATTGAACCAAATATGCCTATTTACATATTGTCCGGTGATTGACATTTTATTTCTCCTCCTACCATTAGCGGTTTGAGTGGCAGGCGTACCAGGAACCCTGAAATGCCCAACTTTACACTTTGTTTAGAGATCAAGTTTGCTTTAAATTATTAATTGTCATGAGATAGTTAATAAGTTTTCAAAACACAGATCAAGTAAAACAGTTAATATAAATATTTTCCCATTTCTCATTTCAATCAAATATTGTTGTTATTGAAATTTCTAATTTAACACCTATTATAGGTTACTCACTTCTATAGCTTTCGCGAAGAAGGAATGAGGCTGTTGAAAGATTATGTAAAAGCAGACTGTTGTGAAATATGTTTACCTACTCCATTCCGGAATATTCTTTCACCATCTTGAATGCTCTATGGTCTTTCTTCTGTCATCTTTATGACTGGTCCCAAAAATGGTTGCGTTTCCATACAAGGAACATGTGTAATGTTTTTCTGTTATCTCGGAACCCTGCTCATACGTACTCCTGAAGCGTGCATCTAAAACAGGGGTGCACAGTGTTAGCAAATGTCTACATCTGTAGCTTTATTACGAAGCGACCTTACAGTGTACTACTGTCATTTGCCCCCTTTCCCGCTGTAGTCGTGAATGGTGCGCGGGAAGATCGACTACTGCTAAATCTCCGAATGAGCGGGGATCTCTGTAGTTTTATCTTCCTGGTCTCTTCGCGAAATGCGTTAGGAGGAAGCAATATGTTTTTTGCCTAATCGACAAACGTGCGTTCTTGGAATTTTTACAGTAAATCCAACTGTGATGCTCAACGCCCGTCTTGTAGCGTCTGCCTCTGAAATTTAATGACCATGTCTGTGATGCTTCCACTCTTAGTAAACGCACTAGTGGCGAAATGCGAGACTTTTCTTTGGATCCACTCCATTTCCTCAGTCAGTTCCACCTGTTAAGAATCTCAAACTGAGCAACCAGACTCAAGTATTGGTGGAATTAGGATTTTGTAAGCTGTCTACCGCGTGGATGGCCAGTACTTTTGAGGCTCCTTCAATGAATGCTATTTTTGTACCTGCCTTTCATACTGTTAGTTGTATGTGGTTTTCCTGTTTTAAATCACTCCGTATCGATACTCCCAGATATTTAATGGATGTGAATGCTTCGAGTAAAAAATGAAATGATCGTGTGTCCCCATCGGGAACATAGGCCACGGGCTTGTAAGTCTTATTTCAGGTGACACCAGATTGGGCGTCTTGCGCGTCGGTGATGATAATAGGATGGTGAGTACAACAGAACACCCAGTCCACGAGTGGACTGGTTGGGGGTCCGACCAGGTATCGAACGCGGGCTCTCTGCATGGCAGCCAAACACGTTACCACTCAGCTAAGCAGGCGGACAATGCTTCCAGTGATTATTCGAAAATCGTATAATCACACAATAAAGCGTCTTTCCACCCACTTACACAGAATAGAGAAATTAAAAGGAATGAAAAGAACTGCTCATCACAGACTGTAAATGAACAGCTACTGATCACTTTCAAGTAGAAGCACGTAATAAAATGCGAAAACTAGGCACTCTATACAAACTAAGCACTATTGATGCTGCTTTTGTTGTTGTTGCTGTTGTTGTTGTTGTTGCTGCTCCTGCTACTGGCTAGTACTCCTGCTGGCTACTGTTCACTGCAAGGACTACAACACCACGCTGCAAAGTCAGTTCGCGCGACACTTACTCTCGGAAAATACACACGCACTTAAAAAAGTTGAGAAATACTGCTCAAGACAGGGAAATGTACAGTTACTGCTCACTTCTTCACAGAAGTACGTAATATCATGTCTAATCTAAATACTGTGTACAAACTAGAAAATGCTACTGTTCACGGCTACTCGCTGGTCTAAGATTGCATTGCGTTACCAACACCTCCAAAGAATTCACAGCAAGTTCTGAATTTCATAGATGCTGTTCGAATATTCTCTTTGTAAAGTATTGTCTGACAAACTGGACTTTGCATTAACACTTGTGCGAATAAGTAGGATATTGGAAAAAAGAACGTAGAATTAGGAGAGCCTTGGAAACTTTACCTGACTTTGTGCTATATCTGCACATGAACAAAATTGGTTTAGTAACAGTGTTTTGGTACAAAACATGCTGTATCACATTAACTATACGAACAAGTTAAGAGCTCAAGTTCATAAATCTGACTTACTTTGATACTCTGTGAATTCATGTACAACTAATACTTCAAAATTTCGTGATTATGATAACGCTATCGTTAATTATGTTAATTAAGGAAGCGCTTTGAAATGACGTTTACATCGATCAAGACGTCAAAGGTCGCGCAAGATGGAAGTTAATGAGGAAGCAGGTGCACCCTGCTCCAATGTAGGACGAACGCCGAGAATAAAACGAAGGTATACACGTATCATGTTCGAATTTTACTGTAGATAAATATTTAATACTGCATAATATTTTTATTTGTTTAAAAATACGGTTGACGCGAATTCTTATTTTCTTTTTTTGTGTGGATTCATAATTTTTGGTGGGCCACTGCCTCTGATCCAACGAAATATTGTGAGAAAACACAAAACTCCTAAGCCATAGACAACGTAAAGACTCTTCATTCGAATGTAACATATGAAAATATCACGGTATTCTCACAACACTAACGCCGTCAGACATATGCTTCTGAAACAAAGATTTGAAATACTTTATGTTACCAAAAAATACGTGTGGAGACTACTTCAAGTTGCACATATTCTTTCTACACGTAATTTGCAGTACTTCCTACACTTATTCCTTGCTTAACAATAAGCATTTGAAACCATTCCCTGCCTCTTAATTTTAGTATATTTCTCAGATACTTTTGCGAAAAGTTTGAACGTCAGTGTTAACAAGCGTTTTATCACTGTACTCGTCATTTCAGGAGTCTTTTAGTGCTGTCTAAAAATGTATAAATTCCATTTAAAAACATACTAAAGATGTATTGACAGTCTAACAACGAAACTTTCTGATCTGAAAGGTCAAAAAGACAAGAATATTTTGTATTTGAACTTTGTAATTACTATGTTTGTTTCTACAAATAATTTGTTGGGTATTTAAAATTACAAGTTTTATAAAATGGTAGCTGACAAACAACGCTCCATATTGTCACTGATCGATGACCATTCAGTTACAGCGTTCTCGTTTTCTTAAGAAAGAGCAACGACCAACAGTCCCTCCTCTCGACTATGCACAACACACTTTCTGAATGAAGGAGCCGCTCATTAAGTTGTCTGGCATTGCTAGCACTTCAGTACTGCATGTTCTATTTACTCGTGCACCCAAACAGATGAAAGTGTGCCTCGTCACTAAAGAACACAAGCGCGCTGCGAGGCAACTTTCCAAGCAACTGTGCACATGCGTTTTTCCGAGCAATAATATCGCGTTCAGTCAGTTTTTACCCCACAGCCAACTTGCATAGGCGAATCGGTGGCCACACTGAAGAACTCGCCTAGGAGAACGATCAGGAAGTCGAAGGGCAGCTGAATGCTCGCGTGCCGACTGCTCAGGAGATCGCAAAAAACGCTTATTGCTTCGGTGTTTTGTGGTAATCTCACGGGCCGTGCTAACCCCATTCTTCTTTTCGCAATAACACTTGCCCTGAAGGTGTCCTTACCCTAAGTAATTGAATGCCAGCCAGGAAAATGACTTGGGGCGGGAATATTGAAGTGTACACGAAATGCACGCTGCGTGATCACAGTCATCCGGTCATTAGAAAAGTAGGTCTCTACCTCAAACGGCGTTACTATTTCGGCTAATGCGTTGTCGCTACTGAGGCAGACGATAAAGAAACTCGCCGACCCACCGCTTGGGTTGAGAGAATCCCCATCCTCGGCCTTGCACACCTCACTTCACGGCACCGTATTCAAATCAACAAACTCGTTGCCACGCCCTTTACCATTTGGCGAAAACTCCGTTTCGATACCTTGAACCGTTTGGGAAATGAAATGTGTGTTAGATGTAACGATAATCTGGCAGGCCTCTGTGTACAGTAATGGAAATACGTATTCATACACTAGAGCGTGGAAAAGTAAACTGCCTTTATTGACAATACGAAACCAAAAACACTAATTAGATATGCACTATACACACTGGCCAGTCACCAATGCAGCTATGCTGGTATATAGAACGAGAATAAACAAGCCTTTACAAAACAAAATACAAAAACGTCGGTCAAGTTCTCTACTGCGCTGGGAATTAAGTATTCATACACCAACAGAAAATGACACTTATAACAAAGCCAGAACATGTTTAAACTTCGTAGGCATACCCTTCCGATGTATTACTTCTTGCAACCTGAGTGTCATGGAATGGACCAATTTTCTTGTAGTTTCCGACGTAATACCTTCTCATTCTCGAAGGAGAGCTTCTTTCAAAGAGGCCTTACTAAGGATGTCGTGTTTTCTCACTCGTGTTTCCAGCTCACTCCACAAGTGTTCGATGGGATTCAGGTCCGGGCTCTGAACTGGTGTTTTAAGAGTGTGTGGAGTGTTGTAGAGCAACCACAGCAGGACAATTTGTGCCGTATGTTTGGGATCATCGTCCTGTTGGAAGTAATAATTTCTACGAAGACCCAAGGCGTCAACACTCTGTTGTAAGTTCTGTTTGAGATGTTCATATACACAAATCTGTCCATGGTACCTTCCACAAACACTAATTTTCCGACATCGAAGGCTGACATACAGCCCCATACCATCACTCCACCACTTCCGTTCTTCACCGTGGGTTGAATGTTGTTTCGCTCGAGGTCCGTAATCGGTCTTCTCCAGACCAAGATCCTACCATCATTGTGCACGATATTAAATTTGCTTTCATCACTAAACAATACAGTATCCCACGAGTCTGCTGTGTTGGATACATGCTGTTTCGCGAATTCCATCCGCCACTTCCAGTCCCAAAGAAAGCAGGTGTTGACAGATGTGAAAATTACCGAACTATCAGTTTAATAAGTCACAGCTGCAAAATACTAACGCGAATTCTTTACAGACGAATGGAAAAACTGGTAGAAGCCGACCTCGGGGAAGATCAGTTTGGATTCCGTAGAAATGTTGGAACACGGGAGGCAATACTGACCCTACGACTTATCTTAGAAGAAAGATTAAGGAAAGGCAAACCTACGTTTCTAGCATTTGTAGACTTAGAGAAAGCTTTTGACAATGTTGACTGGAATACTCTCTTTCAAATGATGAAGGTGGCAGGGGTAAAATACATGGAGGGAAAGGCTATTTATAATTTGTACAGAAAGCAGATGGCAGTTATAAGAGTCGAGGGGCATGAAAGGGAAGCAGTGGTTCGGAAGGGAGTGGGACAGGGTTGTAGCCTCTCCCCGATGCTATTCATAAATGGTTGAAATGGCTCTGAGCACTATGGGCCGTAACTTCTGAGGTCATCAGTCCCCTAGAACTTAGAACTACTTAAACCTAACTATCCTAAGGACATCACACACATCCATGCCCGAGGCAGGATTCGAACCTGCGACCGTAGCGGTCGCGCGGTTCCAGACTGTAGCGCCTAGAACCGCTCGGCTACTGCTGCCGGCCCGATGCTATTCAATCTCTATATTGAGCAAGCAGAAAAGGAAACGAAAGAAAAGTTCGGAGTAGGTATTAAAATCCATGGAGAATAAATGAAAACTTTGAGTTTCGCCGATGACGTTGTAATTCTGTAAGAGACAGCAAAGGATTGAAAGAGCAGTTGAACGCAATGGACAGTATCTTGAAAGGAGGGTATAAGATGAACATCAACAAAAGCAAAACAAGGATAATGGAATGTAGTCGAATTAAGTGGGGTGATGCTGAGGGAATTAGATTAGGAAAGGAGACACTTAAAGTAGTAAAGGAGTTTTGCTATTTGGGGAGCAAAATAACTGATGATGGTCGAAGTAGAGAGGATGTAAAACGTAGACGCAATGGCAAGGAAAGCGTTTCTGAAGAAGAGAAATTTGTTAACATCGGGTATAGATTTAAGTGTCAGGAAGTCGTTTCTGAAAGTATTTGTATGGAGTGTAGCCATGTATGGAAGTGAAACATGGACGATAAATAGTTTGGACAAGAAGAGAATAGAAGCTTTCGAAATGTGGTTCTACAGAAGAATGCTGAAGATTAGATGGGTAGATCACATAACTGATGAGGAGGTATTGAATAGAATTGGGGAGAAGAGGAGTTTGTGGCACAACCTGACGAGAAGAAGGGATCGGTTGGTAGTACATGTTCTGAGGCGTCAAGGGATCACCAGTTTAGTACTGGAGGGCAACATGGAGGGTAAAAATCGTAGAGGGAGACCAAGAGATGAATACACTAAGCAGATTCGGAAGGACGTAGGCTGCAGTAGGTATTGGGAGATGAAGAGGCTTGCACAGGATAGAGTAGCATGGAGAGATGCATCAAACCAGTCTCTGGACTGAAGACCACAACAACAACAACTTCCTGTTCTTTTTGCTGATGTAGGTCTTTCGTCTCGGGATGCTGGCTCTGTAGCCCGGACGATTGAGAATAGTACGAACTGCCCTTGGAGTGATGTCCTTTCGGAAGTGGTCATGTACATATGCGGATAGTGCCGACGCTGTCGTTTTCAGGTTTTTCTTGATGATTCTTAGTAGCATTCTGGTCTCTCTTGATGTAAGCTTCTGTGGACGACCTTGTCGTTCACTGTTTATCACTACATGTCTCTTCCTTATATCGCTTACTGATAGACTGCACAGTCGCTCGTCTTCGTCCTATGGTGATCGCAATTTCGGCGTACGACTTGTGTTGAAGATATTGGGCAACGATGTTTGGTTCCTCAATGGTCGTTTCCGTCCCCTTGCGGCCCATTCTGCTATTCCACGGTACCCACGACCGACGTGCTGTTGCTTCACGGCCGCCACACGACTACACAAGTGTGGCATGCACTCCGGGACTGCGTCAGCCGTTTGTTTGGTTGAAAGTAATCCGCTGCATGAATACATTTTGACCTGTCGTAGATCGTGCGGAGTGTAACATATTTTATTTTCCCAGAATAGATTCATGGCATACGGGAAGCTTCATTACCAAGAACATGGTTATCTGACGCTACATCATCGTACTTATTCGTATCGGCGCTGTGGGTGATTTACTATCCCAACACACCATCGTAGTTTGTCACCACTTACTGTATGAACACTTACTTTCATGACTGTACAAAGAAGGGTTCCTTGGTCGGCAGGTGTTGGAGCTGTTGGACGCGGACAGCAAGGGGTCACAGGATGAAGATCTCAACAGGCCTTCGGCGAGTGCCAATCTGCGCGCCCAACTGCGGGGCGGCAGCCTGCGCCACCAGACGCCGGTCCATCACTCCTTCCACAAGGCCGAATCATTCGCCGCAGGTAATGGCCACGTAAAATCAGTTTCCACCACCAGTATTCAATCCTGTCTTTGCTCACGCCACTTTTAATCAAGGTCATTTCTTTCTACTACAGTAGAGCATTAATTATCCGAAAATCCATCGACCGAAACATCCGTTATGGGGGGGGTAGGACGTCAAATGGGCCGTCTTGGAGCAGGAGAGACACCACAGGACATTTTAATTTACACTGTCTATACTTTTACGAATAAATTCATAAAACTTTGTCAGCATGACCAGGAAGGATTCAGGATTCACAATCATAGCAGTGGAAGTTTTAAAAAAATAACAAAATAATTTTTTTTACATGTGAAAGTTCATCATTTTTACACTTCTATTGGCTGCGTTTGTTGCTATAGGTACACGTTTCTTCATAAGTAAGAGAGATTATTCAATGAATTTTGCACAGCATACAAACCATACTTACAGGTGTATGAAACTCTATAAATTATTTAATTTATGAAAAAAGTGAATGTGCTGTTACATTTTAAACTTAATGTTTAGAAAAAACTCAAATATTATAGTTAATTATCTCAATTTTTACCACAGTTTTTAATATATTTGGAAAATTCTAGAGTTTCATACACCTGCAAGTATGGTTTGTATGCTGTGCAAAATTAATCGAAGAATCTCCCTTACTTATGAAGAAAAGTGTACCTATAGCAACAAATGCAGCCAATGGTAAGTGAAAGAAGGTGAAATACAAATTTTAAAAAATAAATTATTTTCTTATATGTTTGGACTTCCACCACTATAAGTGTAAATCCTTAATCCTTTCTGGTCATTCTGACAAAGTTTTATGAATTTATTTTTAAAAGTATAGACAGTGGAAGTTAAAAATTCCTGTGGTGTCTCTCCTGCTCCAAGTCGTCCCGTTTGATGTCCTACCCCACTTAACAGAAAGCGTTCCGGTCGGCAAATTTAAACTGGCGCACGCCATGTACATGTTGCTCTGGCACAGGGCTGGCTGTACCATGAGTTACCCAGTCCGGCGGTCTTTCCCTCCCTGGCAGCCGACATTGTTGCTAACCAAAGACTTTTCAGAATTTGAAGAAGCCAATCAGGAAAAAACTGAAGACTGGCTCGAACATGGTGTTGATGAGCCTGGCTTTCGAGTACTGCCATTCATCGATGACTGACGCCCTAGCGGCAAAGACGGCGCTAAAAAAAGAACCATTCAGTGGGAATGTCTTGAGGCGGCTATTAACTGTTTTGAACCAGAAAAAGAATCTGATACTGTCCAATTGTTGTCTTTGAAATGTTTACGATAATTAACCGCAAAAAAGAGTCTCAGCTCTGAAACAAAACCAAGTTAAACTGTTGACTTCTTTAATAGCCGTTTAGATCTTTTAAAACTGGGCTAGGTAGTCAGTTCTCCGAGTTATTTGTAAGAAGTTCTAAAATGTTCCAATGTGTGTGAAATCTTATGGGACTTAACTGCTAAGGTCATCAGTCCCTAAGCTTACACACTACTTAACCTAAATTATCCTAAAGACAAACATATGCACCCATGCCCGAGGGAGGAATCGAACCTCCGCCGAGACCAGCAGCACAGTCCATGACTGTAGCGCCCCAGACCGCTCGGCTAATCCCGCGCGGCTGTAAGAAGTGTGACACAAAATATGTATCTATGGATTAGTGTTAAACTCACTGTTTTTCTGTGTCACATTTCTGCGAACACTGTTACAATATGTTTGCGTACATGATCGATTATATGAAATCATTCCTTGCTCCTTAATTTTGGCATATTTCTTAGGCACTTTTGCGAAATCCGAATTCGAATCCCCCCCCCCCCCCTCCCGCGCCCTTTTACGGATTCTTTCAAATAATCGATGCTCTATTGTATTGTAATGGATAGTTTATAACAAATTATACGAGAGAAAATATAGTTTTGATTATGTAGTTAGACGTTCTTAAGCAGTTCAGTTCAGCTACTTTTGCACTTTGTGCAACTGGAAGCCTTCGAGAGAAATCAGTAAGTTAACATTATTTCATTACCTTTATTGAGTAATATCGTATGGAATTAAATTCTGGGAAATTCATCTTCGAGAAAGAAAAGTTTCTCTCCGAAAGATTATTGATATTATGGAATAGAGATAATCAAAGAATATTGATTACAAGGCTTTCAATGACACAAAGTGCAATAGTATCCGAACTGAGTTGCTAAAGCACCTTTAAAATGGTTTATTTTTTAAATTCTCATCAGTTGGTCAGCTAAAAATTTTTCCAGAGTCTACGTTACTTATTCTACCCCATTATTTAAATTTATAATTGGTGTTGTGTCCTCCGATGCCCAGAATTGAATACACCGCTTTCTTTTAAATAGGAGAGGCTGTTTAAAGAAAACCAGACAATAAACCACACTTTATATTTACAACTGTGAACTTGTTCTACCAAGCAGCGATTGAAGAATCTCTTCATATTCAGTAATTCTATTAAACATATTCAAAATTTCCTCTGTTGCTGCACGACTTCACCGATTTGTTTACAACACTTGGTTAATAAATAATTCTTCTTTCTGTGTAGTAATAGCCTTTTTGTGTTTGGGTACACAGCCTGTACAAATTTCTTGAAAGAAGTCACTAATTCAGCGCGACCATAGTATGTATAGGCACTTCGATTTGATGTTCTGTATATACAATGTAAAAGTGCAACCCGTATGTGAGCTTTGTCATCGTACCAGAATGCACAACACATTAAAACAGGTCAGCAGAACTCTTGACCTGAAACACATATTGCATTGTCAACGTCTTAAAGTCGACCAGTGCTACTGATTTAACCAATCTCTAATGAAATGAAATATAGTGTTTATCTGAAACAAAGAAATAGTCTCTCACAATAAAATAACTTTAATCGGGAGAGTCATTTACATGCATGAGAAACAACTGCAAATCCAATATTGAACATTGTGACACTATATTAATATCTGCCCTCGCGCCCCCTAAATCAGAAAAAATCCCCTGTCTACAGCTAATTAGGGTACACAATTTTCTGCATTTTTTTGTTAAGTACGACCATGGTCGTTTATGCCTTTATTTTCGTGAATGGTCCGTGCTTAGCAAAATATAGTGATTTACACACTCAAATGTCTCGTATAGGTCACTGAAAATACCGATGCCTTGCCTTGGATTTGTTTCCCTAAAAGAGATCACTCTCATTATGTTTACACTGGGCTCCCAAAACCGGATTTAATAAACAGATTTCCCAGTACCGCTTCTGGTTCGCCACGTAAAGACTCCAATTCCGAATGTGGAAACGCGGTTCTGGCTGCCGAATTTTGATTTCCTCGATCGATTTTCGCTCCCATGTAAGCGCCCAATCGTTTTGGAAACGTGCGTGGTTTTTCTGGACGGTGTGACTCTTCGTGCAGTGAAGGAGAAATAGAAATATTAGTTCGAGCATGAAGCTGCCTACCTCTAACATTTAACTGAAGATAAACAGCCATTGTGCTGACTAAATCGGAAACCGGAACAGCTGATTTCCAGACACCATATTTGACCGGTCTACAATCCAATTCATGCCCTAAAAATGGAAACACGACAGTGAAAAACAGTTTCCGAAATTCGGTTTTCGTCTTCTGGAAGTTGTGTCGCATGTAAACATTGTATGTTTGTGTTGCAGGGGGCAGCGAATCCGCACTGTCGGCGTCGCTGGATAGCCACGAGTCAACGAGCACGTTGGCTGACAGCGACCGCGACGAAGCAGATGCCTCCCCGCGGCATAGGTAAGGCATCTTACACCATACAAAAGACTCCTTCAATGCTGTTATTTACTGTTATTGCTTGGTCCGACCATTGCAGTAGTAAGAGAAGTAGTAGCAGAAGTAGAAGTCGTCGTCGTCCTTACTGTAGTCGTCGTGCCAAAGACTACTTTTCTACAGTAGGTTTGTTTATAAATAACTCATCTGCTACCAGTCACAATTTTTTTTTAATTTTATGTTTCACACGACGCGTTTCGGGAAACGATCCCCATTTTCAAGTGCGTTTTTTAGTGTTTGTTATGTCATTCCTATGTAATGTCGATGTGTGATATTCTGCTTAATTTCGTTGATTTTACTGCAATACATAAGAAAACACGCGATTTTTAGTTGGTTGTCGATCTTTTTGTGAAGTTAGTGGCGAAATTTAGAAGAATTTGTACTTACAGTTTCCTTATGGTCCATTCGTGCAGAGTCTCACACACATTAAACATCACACATGTTTAGTGTGTGTGAGACTCTACATTGTGTCGTGGTTGCATAGATGGACCTCGCCATGGATGTTGGGAGTGAAGTTGCGCATCATGCAGCCTATTGCGCACAGTTTGAGTCGTAACACGACGTCCTGTGGCTGCACGAAAAGCATTATTCAGCATGGTGGCGTTGCTGTCAGGGTTCCCCCGAGCCGTAATCCGTAGGTAGCGGTCATTCTCTGTGTATCTCCTCCATGTCCGAAAAACATCTTTGTGAAACTTCCTGGCAGATTAAAACTCTGTGCCGGACCGAGACTCGAACTCGGGACCTTTACCTTTCGCGGGCAAGTGCTTTACCAGCTGAGCTACCCAAGCACGACTCACGCCCCGTCCTCACAGCTTTAATTCCGCCAGTACCTCGTCTCCTGCCTTCCAAACTTCACAGAAGCTCTCCTACTTGGGTAGCTCAGTTGGTAGAGCACTTGCCCACGAAAGGCAAGGGTCCCGAGTTCGAGTCTCGGTCCGCCATACAGTTTTAATCTGCCAGGAGGTTTCATATCAGCGCACACCCCGCTGCAGAGTGAAAATCTCATTCTGGAAACATCCCCCAGGCTGTGGCTAAGCCATGTCTCCGCAATATACTTTCTTCCAGGAGTGCTAGTTCTGCAAGGTTCGCAGGAGAGCTTCTGTGAAGTTTGGAAGGCAGGAGACGAGGTACTGGAGGAATTAAAACTGTGGGGACGGGGCGTGAGTCGTGCTTGGGTAGGTCAGTTGGTAGAGCACTGTCCGGCACACAGTTTTAATCTGCCAAAAAGTTTCATATCAGCGCACACTCCACTGCAGAGTGAAAATCTCATTCTGGAAACATCGTTGTGGTTCACTCCGAGACGCCTGGACACTTCCCTTGTTGAGAGCCCTTCCCAGCACAAAGTAACAATGTGGACGCGATCAAACCGCGGTATTGACCGTCTAGGCATGGTTGAACTACAGACAACACGAGCCGTGTACCTCCTTCCTGGTGGAATGACTGGAAGTGATCGGCTGTCGGACCCCCTCCGTATAATAGGCGCTGCACATGCATGGCCGTTTACACCTCTGGGCGGGTTTAGGGACATCTCTGAACAGTCAAAGGGACTATGTCTGATACAATATCCACAGTCATCGTCTATCTTCAGGAGTTCTGGGAGCCGAGGTGATAACAAAACTTTTTTTGATGTATATATCGGTTCTAAGTGAAGTGGGGATGAACTCGTCATGACAGGAACACCCCAGATCTGGGTTGGGTTGAGGAAGACACTGCAAAAGAAAATGGAAAACAAATTTGTATTTCGTAATGCGGACAGCTGCACAATGGCGTTCATTAAGGAACTGCTAAAAATCAACGATACTTTTCTCTCCATCAGCAAACAAGCAGTGAGTTGCGTGTCCACAAATTACGTTACAGAGTTCGTCTTCTCTTGCGGGGAGTATCCCGCGTCCGAAAAGAGAAGCAGTTGAGTAGGTATCTGATGAGGAGTCGTATGGGTAATTAGGGACAACATCTCTCACACAAATAACCAGACACTTCTTGCTGATCCGCACACTAGACGATGCTCGTCTGTGCCCAAAACATCACACGCGACACACAACGGGGTGTCTGCGAGGTGAATCCCGTGAAGGCGTGACCGGCATACTTCCTTCCCATTGACAGCAATGTACCATGCAGACTGGACGTCAGTGTCAAGATAAGGAGCGTACAATGCTGCTCCTCAACCACATTCGGTGACCCGTGCTGCTGAAGAAAGCTGTAGGTCGCCTTCGTAGATGACAAGTGCGCTGGCGTTATTCCAGTACGGTCGAGAAAAAAGTGGCGAAAGTAAAAGAAGGGCGACGGGTCGTCCGAAAGCAGGATAGGTGCTGAGAGATAGTGTGTTGCAAGGGCCTCCAGCAATAGGCCGGTAAGGCACTTAGAACAACGGCGCCACAACCCCATGTGAGAGCCAATGAAAAGGGCTGTCGCCCTGTCAGGCACATGCTACAGACCGAAACTGCCCCTGCACCGCGGGAGGGTCAGGGTCTCGTACCTCATTTCGAACAGCAGGCCGTGGCAAACAAATGAACCCAATGCCGCTAGCAAGCGTCGGGCCATGGATGGCGGCATAGAAGTGTCTGTGTCACGAGGGGGATACGTGTCGCCAAATATACATTTACAAATTTTGTCCGTTGCAGAAGTTCGAGTGCTCGTAAACGGTGATCTAAGAGCCCATCTCCTAGCTGGGAAAGTACGGGCCGGCGGTTGAAGGCAATCGTGCGCCACAGATCGCTAGCGAAGTCGAGTCCTAAGGGTCGGATGGTATCAGCTACACGCATAGGAACAGCGCTGTCCACAGGAAGTCCTCCACCTACAGCCATGGCGCTCAATTTGCGGACGTTAAGGCAGCTACCAGAATCTTCGCCGTAGGTGGTAAACCATACCG
This sequence comes from Schistocerca nitens, assembly GCF_023898315.1. Classification (NCBI taxonomy): domain Eukaryota; kingdom Metazoa; phylum Arthropoda; class Insecta; order Orthoptera; family Acrididae; genus Schistocerca; species Schistocerca nitens. The sequence goes on from NC_064616.1 coordinate 713,116,496, forward strand.
CTACGAAGAATGATGACGAGATCGTCTGCAAAAGAAGTGCAGCTGAATACATGGTCACCGAGAGACATCCCAGAAAGGCTTTGACGGAGGCCGCAGAGCATCGGTTCCATGGCGAAAGCATACAACAGTGCAGAGAGTTGGCAGCCTTGACGCACTGATCGACGGATCGAGATGGGAGGAGTGAGACGGCCATTGTAGAGTACACGAGACGTAGCTCTACGAAGGAGACGCATTACGACGTCGACGGTACTATCAGCATTTAGATATCCTGCACGACTAATGGCCCGTCGTCGCAGCGTTACTTCCGCCAGTACCTCACCTCCTACGTGCCAAACTTCACAGAAGTTCTCCTGCGTACCCTGCAGGACTAGCACTCCTGGAAGGAAAGATACTGCGGAGACATGGTTTGGGCATAGCCTGGGGGTTTGTTTGCAGAATGAAATTTACACTCTGCAGAGGAGCGAGCGTTGATATCAAACTTGAGTTTGAAAGGTAGGAGATGGGAGACTGGCGGACAGAAAGCTGTGCTTGGATACCTCAGTCGGATGAGCCCTTGCCAGTGAAAGGCATAGGTCTTGGGTTCGAGTCCCGGTGAGGCACGCAGTTTTAAACTGCCAGGAAGTTCCAACAATGTCCTGTATCTGCGTCACTTTAAAGTGTAACGCAGTATTCAGTAATAGTTACTTGGGCTGCCATAATAGTTTGTAACTATTGTTTTGAAGTCCTCTCGTAGGTTTGCCTTTCGTCAATGTGTCTTCCAAGATAAGGCGCAGGGACATTGTTGCCTCGCGTGGCGTTATATTTCTCCGGAACCCAGACTGATCTTACTCGAGGTTGGTTTCTAGCAGGCTTCCCGTTTTTCTGTAAATACACTCCTGGAAATTGAAATACGAACACCGTGAATTCATTGTCCCAGGAAGGGGAAACTTTATTGACACATTCCTGGGGTCAGATACATCACATGATCACACTGACAGAACCACAGGCACATAGACACAGGCAACAGAGCACGCACAATGTCGGCACTAGTACAGTGTATATCCACCTTTCGCAGCAATGCAGGCTGCTATTCTCCCATGGAGACAATCGTAGAGATGCTGGATGTAGTCCTGTGGAACGGCTTGCCATGCCATTTCCACCTGGCGCCTCAGTTGGACCAGCGTTCGTGCTGGACGTGCAGACCGCGTGAGACGACGCTTCATCCAGTCCCAAACATGCTCAATGGGGGACAGATCCGGAGATCTTGCTGGCCAGGGTAGTTGACTTACACCTTCTAGAGCACGTTGGGTGGCACGGGATACATGCGGACGTGCATTGTCCTGTTGGAACAGCAAGTTCCCTTGCCAGTCTAGGAATGGTAGAACGATGGGTTCGATGACGGTTTGGATGTACCGTGCACTATTCAGTGTCCCCTCGACGATCACCAGTGGTGTACGGCCAGTGTAGGAGATCGCTCCCCACACCATGATGCCGGGTGTTGGCCCTGTGTGCCTCGGTCGTATGCAGTCCTGATTGTGGCGCTCACCTGCACGGCGCCAAACACGCATACGACCATCATTGGCACCAAGGCAGAAGCGACTCTCATCGCTGAAGACGACACGTCTCCATTCGTCCCTCCATTCACGCCTGTCGCGACACCACTGGAGGCGGGCTGCACGATGTTGGGGCGTGAGCGGAAGACGGCCTAACGGTGTGCGGGACCGTAGCCCAGCTTCATGGAGACGGTTGCGAATGGTCCTCGCCGATACCCCAGGAGAAACAGTGTCCCTAATTTGCTGGGAAGTGGCGGTGCGGTCCCCTACGGCACTGCGTAGGATCCTACGGTCTTGGCGTGCATCCGTGCGTCGCTGCGGTCCGGTCCCAGGTCGACGGGCACGTGCACCTTCCGCCGACCACTGGCGACAACATCGATGTACTGTGGAGACCTCACGCCCCACGTGTTGAGCAATTCGGCGGTACGTCCACCCGGCCTCCCGCATGCCCACTATACGCCCTCGCTCAAAGTCCGTCAACTGCACATACGGTTCACGTCCACGCTGTCGCGGCATGCTACCAGTGTTAAAGACTGCGATGGAGCTCCGTATGCCACGGCAAACTGGCTGACACTGACGGCGGCGGTGCACAAATGCTGCGCAGCTAGCGCCATTCGACGGCCAACACCGCGGTTCCTGGTGTGTCCGCTGTGCCGTGCGTGTGATCATTGCTTGTACAGCCCTCTCGCAGTGTCCGGAGCAAGTATGGTGGGTCTGACACACCGGTGTCAATGTGTTCTTTTTTCCATTTCCAGGAGTGTAGTTAGAGGGAGTATTTTCTAACCATGAGTTACTAAACTGATGATTCAGTAATACACCTGTCAGCACTTGTCTTCTTTGGAACTTGAATTATTACATTATAATTTACGTCTGAGGGCATTCTGCATGAAATGTGTATTTTGCACACCAGGTGGCTCTACTAAGAATCCCAGCAATTCTGAGGGAATGTCTAATCCAGGTGCCCTGTTTCGACTTAGGTCTTTCAGTGCCACTTTACAAATGCAAAGGCTGGGTTTCGACGACCAGTCGGTCGATGAATTTAGGGCTGATTTCCACATAGCGTTCCATGTTCAAACTGTGTTACGACTGTGCTCCGACTGTGTCATGAAGCATAGGATTGCGACTGAACTCGTCCTATTCACTTTGCATAGTACCTCGTTTCCACATAGCGATGGTAGGCAATGACAACCTCGTAACTCCATCTGTCTGTGAAAACTCGTAATTCCAGTAGCCAGTAACCCAACAATCAAAGAGAGATTTTGAAGTACATGGATTTCTCAAATAACTAGGCTTCTAGTATACAGCTACACTTGCTTACAGTTTTGACCTTGGTTGTCCTTCAGCAACCGTACATAAGCTTTAATGGAGAAGTAACATGGCCAGCCGGTTCCAAATAACTGTTTAACACATTTACCTACGTTTCGATATCTCTCAGTTTGTCTTCATCAGAGTGAAAATTTAAAGGTTTGACGGAAACATTAACCAAGACGAAAAATGTCATACATAGAAAGGTTACTTACTAAAGTTACATTGCGAGAAGGCAATACTTAAAGTTTACAGCAGACATGCTCAAGACAAAACGCATTAATGTCCACTATAACGGTGCACCCATATATGTCGAAAATGTTATTTTCTTCGAAATACCTTCTATTGGTGCGAAAAATCAAAGCGAATTCAGCATTTTTTTACCCTAACTATTCTGGAATTCCTCATTATTGTACATATTTATAATAATTCTACAACAATAATGCACAAACAGTTTCGAATATAAAATAATTAGATCTGAAAATGTTACAACTTGAAAAAAAAAGGAAAATAAGGCAGACGTATAAAAGAAACACCAATACAATACAAGATAAAAGATAAATATAGAACAATATATGTAGAATATACATTTAGAATACATTTATCTGCGAAATACTTGTTAAACAAACAATCATGACAATTGGCATTTAAGGGCACATATATATGGCGCACATAGAGCGATATAGAGATTTTTCTATCTTATTTCGGACAAATGCGTCTTTGGAATACTACTTCATCACATATGACTGAATTTGGTATTAGCGATACTATACGTTTTGCTGTTCGTCAGATATCGATATGAGAAACTAAATATTGTGGGCGGGGGGGAGATATAAAAAAAAAAGTCTTATTCGAAAAATTTGAGTGCACCGTGTAACGTACATAAAAAACGATAGAGCTTTTATTTAAAGTTTGTTTTTTATATATTTCACCAATTCAACGGTATTCATTCAGAAGTACTAAGCTCAGTTTTTTTCAAGGGAGTCTTTCACCTCCTTAACGGCCGTACGGGCACGTATAAAAAAATATTTGTCGCTCATTTTGCTCTACACTATAACAAATTCAAAGCCAATCAAAATCGAAGCGTATCCTTTGGCAGTTACACTTATAAGTATGTCCCGAGAACCACAATAACATTCTCATCCATTTGCTCCATTGGTGACTGAACACAACTCGCACTTGGTACGTTATGTGGGAATGCAGGCGGCGTGACACAGCAGGAGCACAGTAGAAGCACAGTCCGAACACGGTGCGCTATGTCGGAACCGCCCCCTCGCCCCCCCCCCTATCCTGTCGCTAACCATTTCTTTTACCGTTCGCAATGATTTGTGTATGTGAAAGATACAGAGTTTCGTAGAGGTTCGTAATCCGTGTTACAACTTTGACAGATACATAGTTTTACATTCCTTTCTGGGAACATCCGCCTGGGAGGCGGATAGGGAGTTGGAACACCCACCTGTGGGGCGAATATCGCTTCTTTCTGATGTATATTAAGTCGTTATTGAATATTGGGATTTATCTGAAAATATAAAATGTATGAAGTGTTCAAATAGAAAGATTTTAATTTTTTATTCAAATTCAGAAAGAAAACCGATCACTCTCGAACAAAATTTTATCAGTCGTGTAAAATATTTTCGCCACACAGAAACAACAAGAACGTCGCTTCTGTAGTCCTCAAATAAACTAACAGAGCAACTTTGAAAACGTGATGAATTTCGAGGGTAACATTCGGTGTTAGTCGTATCTGGCACATAATCATCAGAATTGAGATTGCTCACTCTTTCAGTTGGTTGGTACCGATCGACTTTAGGAATAGTAGCTGCATTCTCTTCATACGAAATATTCTGATCCAGTTCGTTTTCGGATATTTCTGAGCCTGTGTCGTGTTTGACCATTGACAGATCGTTTCGTCAGGAACATATGAATCACCAGAGACAAATTCAGAGCTAGAGTCCCCAGAAAACATCTTCTTCGTCATTTGCATAATTCGTCTAATTCTGCTTGACACATCTGAATGTATTTTTCGAGCCATTCCACTCTAAAAAGAAAAATGAAAAGAAAAAAAAAAGAAACCCCTTAGAAACCAATATACAGGGTGGTCCATTGATCGTGACCGGGCCAAATATCTCACGAAATAAGCATCAAACGAAAAAACTACAAAGAACGAAACTTGTCTAGCTTGAATGGGGAAACCAGATGGCGTTATGGTTGGCCCACTAGATGGCACTATCATAGGTCAAACTGATATCTACTGCGTGTTTTTAAATAGGAACCCCCATTTTTATTAAATATTCGTGTAGTACGTAGAGAAATATGAATGTTTTAGTTGGACCACTTTTTTCGCTTTGTGATAGATGGCGCTGTAATAGTCACAAACATATGGCTTACTATTTTAGACGAACAGTTGGTAACAGGTACGTTTTTTAAACTGAAATACAGAACGTAGGTACGTTTGAACATTTTATTTCGGTTGTTCCAATGTGATGCATGTACTTTTGTGAACTTATCATTTCTGGGAACGCATGCTGTTACAGCGTGATTACCTGTAAATACCACATTAATGCAATAAATGCTCAAAATGATGTCCGTCAACCTCAATGCATTTGGCAACACGTGTAACGATATTCCTCTCAACAGCGAGTAGTTCGCCTTCCGTAATGTTCCCACATGCATTGACAATGCGCTGACGCATGATATCAGGCGTTGTCGGTGCATCACGATAGCAAATATCCTTCAACGTTCCCCACAGAAAGAAATTCGGGGACGTCGGATCCGGTGAACGTGCGGGTCATGGTATGGTGCTTCGACGACCAATCCACCTGTCACGAAATATGCTATTCAATACCGCTTCAACCGCACGCGAGCTATGTGCAGGACATTCATCATGTTGGAAGGACATCGTCATTCTTTCATGCAGTGAAACATCTTGTAGTAACATCGGCAGAACATTGCGTAGGAAATCAGCATACATTGCACCATTTAGATTGCCATCGACAAAATGGGGGCCAATTATCCTTCCTCCCATAATGCCGCACCATACATTAACGCCAGCCGGCTGGAGTGGCCGAGCGGTTCAAATGGCTCTGAGCACTATGGGACTTAACATCTTAGGTCATCAGTCCCCTAGAACTTAGAACTAATTAAACCTAACTAACCTAAGGACATCACACACATCCATGCCCGAGGCAGGATTCGAACCTGCGACCGTAGCAGTCGCGCGGTTCCGGACTGAGCGCCTAGAACCGCGAGACCACCGCGGCCGGCCGGCCGAGCGGTTCTAGGCGCTCAGTCCGGAACCGCGCGACTGCTACGGTCGCAGGTTCGAATCCTGCCTCGGGCATGGATGTGTGTGATGTCCTTAGGTTAGTTAGGTTTAAGTAGTTCTAAGTTCTAGGGGACTGACGACCACAGATGTTAAGTCCCATAGTGCTCAGAGCCATTTGAACCAACCATACATTAACCCGCCAAGGTCGCTGATGTTCCACTTGTCGCAGCCATCGTGGATTTTCCGTTGCCCAATAGTGCATATTATGCCGGTTTACGTTACCGCTGTTGGTGAATGACGCTTCGTCTGTAAATAGAACGCGTGCAAAAAATCAGTCATCGTCCCGCAATTTCTCTTGTGCCCAGTGGCAGAACTGTACACGACGTTCAAAGTCATCGCCATGCAATTCCTGGTGCATATAAATATGGTACGGGTGCAATCGATGTTGATGTAGCATTCTCATCACCGACGTTTTTGAGATTCCCGAGTCTCGCGCAATTTGTCTGCTACTGATGCGCGGATTAGCCGCGACAGCAGCTAAAACACCTACTTGGGCATCCTCATTTGTTGCAGGTCGTGGTTGACGTTTCACATGTGCCTGAACACTTCCTGTTTCCTTAAATAACGTAACTATCCGGCGAAAGGTCCGGACACTTGGATGATGTCGTCCAGGATACCGAGCAGCATACATAGCACACGCCTGTTGGACATTTTGATCACACGATATCGACCTTTTCCGCAGTTGGTAGACGGTTCACTTTAACACGGGTAATGTATCACAAAACAAATACCGTCCGCACTGGCGGAATGTTACGTGATAGCACGTACTGATACGTTTGTGACTATTACAGCGCCATCTATCACAAAGCGAAAAAAGTGGTCCAACTAAAATATTCATATTTCTTTACGTACTACACGAATATGTAATAAAAAATGGGGGTTCCTGTTTTAAAAAACGTAGTTGATATCCGTTTGACCTATGGCAGTGCCATCTAGCGGGCCAACCATAGCGCCATCTGGTTTCCCCTTCAAGCTAGACAAGTTTAGTTCTTTGTAGTTTTTTTCGTTTGACGCTTATTTCGTGAGAGATTTGGCACGGTCACGATCAGTGGAGCTCCCTGTATGCTAGGAATTCCCACTTGAATGTAATTAGTGAAAAGAGTTGTAAAACGAGTTACATGTATTAACAAACTAGCAATCAAGAAACAATAGTAAAATGAAAGATCCTTAATAAATGAAATCAAAAATGAAACTGTGTAAAGTACATACCTACAGAAAATATTTCGAGCGAGTAAAATGGTAATATATAAAAGAAGAGAAACGCACTAATACGAACAGAAACCGTGCCTAAAAATAATTAATTTGGTTGTTGTGATTTCATGAACAACGTTATTTAGTCTAAATTCCTCTAAGCAAACTTACTAAAACATAAATTAAGGGTAGCATAATTAGGTAACTAAAATGTTATGTAAAAGAACGTAAAGAGTAAGTTGGACTATCCGCCTGTGAGGCACAATAGTGTGAGTTCAGAACATCAGTCTGTGAGGCGGGGAAATATTTGCTCTTCCTGTGAGGCGGTGTGGGTCTGGAATGGAAGTCAGTTTTGCTGGGTAAATCGGCACGAGGATTCACGTGATCATTACTACACTACGGCTAGGTAGCAAATGAGACTCTCGTAGTGGGGAAGAACCGTACGTAGGGCGAATTTCATCGCCTCTAGCGGAACAAACGTAATCCGTATCCGCCTGTCGCTGAACTTTAGATCCCCCCCCCCCTATAAATGGTTGCCTACAGTCAGATTGAACGAAGACATGTGCATGCTTCAGTGCTACGGTATGTAACAGAGCTGTGTGACCTGTTGCGGCAGGTGCGTGCGCTGGCACAGCTTCCGGCGTGCTGGGCTGACTGCGGCTGCAGTGGCCGCGGCGGCGGCGGCTGCTGGCTGGGAGCGCGACAAGGAGGAGCCGCGCGCGCAGAGACAGCGGCAGCGCCGCCAGGTGGGCGCGCTCTCCGCCGGCCAGATGCTCGTGCTGCGCAAGCTGGCGCTGCTCAAGCTCACCGCCTGCATGGAGAAGTACTGCCCCACTCACCGCTCCGGCTGGAACTGGGAGCTCCCCAAGTTCATCCGCAAGATCAAGACGCCAGACTACAAAGGTAGGCACCCGGTCTCATACTACATTTCGTATTTCGGGAGGAGGAACCAGTGGTCGGGAACAGGAGAGGCTCGCACTCGAAGGCTCCGAGCTCGAGTCTCCCCAGAAGATAAATCAAAATATATTTGTCAACTAGCTGACTACCAACTTTGCCCTGGTATGTATTTATTATTTATTTCAGTTCTATTAGTCCATCGCCCATCTACTCTGCCACCCCCCCCCCCCGCCGCTGTCCATCTCCTTTTCACCCTTCTCTGTCCACCTCCTCCACCCCCACTCTCTGTCCCTGTCCTCCTGCCTCTCTGACTCTCCATCTGCTACTCCACATCTTTCTGTCCATCTCCTCCGTTTTCCTTTCTATGTCATCTCTTTTTTCCCCCCTCTCTCCGTCCATCTCATCCTTTCTATGCCCATCTCCTCCCCGGAAATTTGTGGTAAGGTTCTATGGGACCAAACTGCTGCCGGCCGTTGTGGCCGAGCGGTTCTAGGCGCTTCAGTCAGGAACCGCGTGACCGCTACGGTCGCATGTTCGAATCCTGCCTCGGGCATCGATGTGGGTGATGTCCTTAGGTTAGTTACGTCATGACTTCCCAACCTTTTCAGCTGGCGGACCCCTTCTTCAGTCGAAACTCCATGGCGGACCCCTAGTCAATCAAGAGCACAGTAACTTTACATTTCAGATCGAAACCCACGGGAACTGAAAGCTTCTTAATGCAAGTGCCATGTTCCCAATGACCCCCCCCCCCCCCCCCGAAGTATCAATAGTCTTTGGTTTAGAGATGAATGAAAACAACTTGAAATTAACCACCCAATTTGAATTCCCACTGTATCCAGACACGTACTAGTGGATTTACTCCCTTTGTTCAACACACTATAGCCTGATTAAAATTACTTGGTAATTGAAATTTCACACGATAGAGCTGTCTTCCTCCAAGAGCAATCAACGTCACGTCCAAACTGTTCGCTGTTGACAAGCTGCCGCTTGTGGTCTGTTCAGTTCCACTATTTGGCTACTGTTGTGTAAGGAGCATGCATATTTCGTAACAGTCGTGTGTGTGTGTGTGTGGGGGGGGGGGGGGTTCGTGAAATCCGAAGAAAAGTGTTCAAATGTATGTAAAGTCTTCCTTTGGTCGTCCTCCCTCATTCATTTCAACTGGAAACTTCCCTTGTTGTGAAGGCGATGGAGAAACGGACCCCTAAAGGGTCCGCGGACCACAGGCTGGGAAGCTCTGAGTAGGTTTAAGTAGTTCTAAGTTTTAGGGGCTGATGACCTCAGGTGTTAAGTCGCATAGTGCTCAGAGCCATTTGAACCAAACTGCTGAGGTCATCGGTCCCTAAGCTTACACACTACTTAGCCTAACTTAAAGTAACTTACGCTAAGGACAACAGACACACCCATGCCCGAGGGAGGACTCGAACCTCCGACGGGAGGAGCCGCGCGAACCTTGACGAGACGCCCTAGACCGTACGGCTACCCCGGGCGGCCCATCTCCTCCCTGTCTATCTCCTTCTCTTCCCTTTCTCTGTCTATCTCCTCCACCCTCTCTCTACCTATCTCCTCCGTCCCTCAAATCTGATTGAATTTTTTCGTGTTGAGAAGTGAGAAGGAGCGATATGTCTTACTTGGTAAAAAAAAACTTTGTAAAGCTAAGATCGCATAAATACTTCTTTACTTTCGATAACTCGTCTCGACAGTCTTTCTTTCTGGTCTTACAAAGTTTGTATTACAAGATACTTATTGATTTGAAGAATATTGCGCGAATTAGATAAAAATATTTACTCTTTGAAAAAGCTATTTACTCTTTGAAAAAGCTATTTACTCTTTGACTTAAATACTTCTTTACTTTCGGTAAATGGTTCAAATGACTCTGAGCACTATGGGACTTAACATCTGAGGTCATCAGTCCCCTAGAACTTATAACTACTTAAACCTAACTAACCTAAGGACATCACACACATCCAGGCCCGAGGCAGGATTCGAACCTGCGATCGTAGCAGTCGCGCGGTCCCGGACTGAAGTGCGTAGAACCGCTCGGCCACCGCTGCCGGCTTTATAACTTTATCATATTTGTGACAATTCTTTTATTGGTTTATACACGCCACGTGATAAGATTGAAAGTAATGATATAATATTTATACAGTCTTCAGTGTGTTTAATCCATACTTCTACATTATTTGTTGCATAATTTACACGTTGTATAATGCACAGCTTCCATGCGCGCTGTCCAGTATTTCAGAATGAGAGTACTTTGTGACTTTCTACAAATTAGGATAGTTTTTCTAGCTCTCAACCCCTACAAAATAATGAAAGGTAAGAAATTTATCGCTTCCTGCATTGTCGCTTTTCAAGCAGTAAAACTGTCGCATCAGGGGTGACGTCAATACATTTAAATTTATTGCTTCTTTGCTACTAACTCTATTCGCAACTCATTTACCAGACAGCATCCAAATCAAATATCACACTGAATGTACCTACAAAATTACATCACTGTACGACACACAGTTTAGAAGATATGAGCCCGCATCTCGTGGTCGTGCGGTAGCGTTCTCGCTTCCCACGCTCGGGTTCCCGGGTTCGATTCCCGGCGGGGTCAGGGATTTTCTCTGCCTCGTGATGGCTGGGTGTTGTGTGCTGTCCTTAGGTTAGTTAGGTTTAAGTAGTTCTAAGTTCTAGGGGACTGATGACCATAGATGTTAAGTCCCATAGTGCTCAGAGCCAATTGAACCAATTAGAAGATATGATACAGCCTACGTCACATAAACACTTCTTTAGTTTCCGTAACAGGTTTCGATAGACTTTGCTGTCATCTTCTAGTCTTCAAAAAATTTTTTGTTTCAAAACGTGTTCATTGTGAGTTGGAACCTGGTGCCAAGTTGTCATATTAGTGGATAAAATGTAGAACACTATACAAAGCTTTGTCAGAAATAAAACATGTACAATCAAATAGTAGGTTGTGCACATGGTCGTGTCCGTATATGTAGCGTTCACAGATGATTGTTAATTCTTCAAATCTCAATATACGGGCTGTATCACCTGAAAATTGCATCATAAATATTGCGGAAATGGAAAATGCTTTTGATGTGCGTTTTTCACAGAGTGGATTGATTTTAAGGAGCTCGTATTGTTAGGCAATTAACAGGATATAATAATACTTAGAAAATGTACTTTTTGTGCAAACATACACTTTTTAAATGGATAAATGCCTATTGACATCAATAAGCTAAAAGTAGGGCAAATCACAATGTCAGTAGCGTTTATTACAATATTCTAGTGCGGATGGTTTACGAGATATCGTATTTTGAGAAGTTCCCACACTCACACACACCTGTACAGTACTGTAGTAGCACACACTAAGGAACCCCACAACTGCATAAAAAATGTGTGTGAATTCCTAAGGGACCAAACTGCTGAGGTCATCGGTCCCTAGACTTACACACTACTTAAACTAACTTATGCTAAGAACAACACACGCACCCATGCCCGAGGGTGGACTCGTACCTCCGGCGGGAGACCACTACGCGCAGCCACAACTGCATACACTAATTATGTGAATTCTGATCAGTAACGAGACAACTGACCACCGGTAGCGGTAATATTCACTTCCAGTCTGGTATGGAACGACTACTGCACACGTGCTAGCATTTCAGCAGAGGTGTCCGAGCAGGTTGCAGTAACACGCCGTCGCATATCATCGGGTGTATTTGGTATGTCCTTGTGGACAGCATCCTCCTGCATTTCCCACAGAGAAAGCCTACAGGCGTCAAATCCGGGAAACAGGCCGACCAAGGCACAGGTCCCCTGCCTCCAATCCAACGACTTGAAAACAATTCGTAAAGACATGCTGTAGTACTTCGTGCACTATGGGCTGGGCAGCCATCATGTTCGTACTACTGTTCCCTCCTAGTCTGCAGAGGGACACCTTCTAGCATCCGTGGAAGATGGTCTGTTAGGAGACTGCGATACTTGTGCATACCACACCACACGTTTACACTCCATGGACGCTGACGTTCCACTTAACGAAGCCAACAGGGATTGTCAACAGATCAATAGCGCATGTTTCGGCGGTTCGGTGGTTTAATCACTAAACAAGATACGTGATACATCTTGAGAATCCTGTCTTAATGCCCATGCACAGAAGTTAACCCGATTACCGTAATCGTTACCATACAGCTCCTGATAGAGAGAGATGTGGTAGGGATGGAATCTATGTCGATGGAGGATGCGTAGTACTCTTGCCTAATTCATGCCACTTCCTCGTGCGGTTGCACGGGAGCTAACATGTGGATCAACAGCAGCAAGAACATAATTTCCCCCTCTTCTGTCGTCACTTCTTTCCTTCTGTTACTTTGGTTATGTGTTACACTACCACTTTCACGTAAATGGTTGTAGAGGTTGATAAATAATTGCCGAGGTGGCTGACGTCTATTAGGATATCTTGCTGCATACACCGTACACTTTCCATACACCATGAGCTTTTTCTGCATTGGTAAATGCCCTCGTCCACTCACGACCTCTTCTTGGGCTGTCACACACTAACTCACTGGTAAGTTGTAATGCACTCAAGAAACACACAAGCACACTGTAAGCAGACAGTCCGCAGCTCGTGGTCGTGCGGTAGCGTTCTCGCTTTCCACGCCCGGGTTCCCGGGTTCGATTCCCGGCGGGGTCAGGGATTTTCTCTGCCTCGTGATGACTGGGTGCTGTGTGCTGTCCTTAGGTTAGTTAGGTTTAAGTAGTTCTAAGTTCTAGGGGACTGATGACCATAGATGTTAAGTCCCATAGTCATCAGAGCCATTTGTAAGCACACATAACAACATGGTACCTAGCAACTACGCAGGTTGAACTGCAAAAACTATTGTCTATGTGGAATATTTTCAAAACACGATATCTCGTAAACGACTCGCACTAGAATCCTGCAACAAACACCACTGACATTCTAATTTACCTCACGCTTGGTTTGTTAATCTCAATAGTCATTTAAAAAAAGTGTGTGTTTGCACAAAAATATGCTGTCTAAATATTATTACAACCTGTTTATTGGCTAACAATACGAGCCCCTGATTACCAATTCTTTCTGTGAAAGCCGCACATCAATAGCACTTCCCATTTCTGCAAGATCTGTGGTGCAAGTTTTAAGTAATTCACCCTTTATAGTAAAATGCACATTAGCACACCTGTTTATATTAGCTTCACATGTTTCATTCATTGCTTATCCACCTAAAACGGCGTATGTAAAGCTAACGTAACTGATATGCTAATGTGCATTTTACTGTATATTGCGATTTTTGAGACTTAACAATCATCTGTGAGCGCTACATATAAGGATATGGTCACGTGCAGAGAGTGCTTTATGCTTGTAAATATTTTATTTCTTAAAAACCTATGTATAATGTGCCACATTTTATCCACTAATATGACAATTTGGCATGAGATTCCAACTCACAATGGACACGTTTTGTAACAATTTTTTAAAGACCAGAAGATGTCAGCAAAGTCAATCGAAACCGATTGTCGCAAGTGATCATAAGGCCGTTGTAGCATCCCTGAATATGGAAGTTGATAGGAATATAAAAAAAGGGAGGAAGGTTTATCTGTTTAGCAAGAGTAATAGAAGGCAAATTTCAGACCACCTAACAGATCAAAACGAAAATTTCTGTTCCGACACTGACAATGTTGAGTGTTTATGGAAAAAGTTCAAGGCAATCGTAAAATGCTTTTTAGACAGGTACGTGCCGAGTAAAACTGTGAGGGACGGGAAAAACCCACCGTGGTACAACAACAAAGTTAGGAAACTACTGCGAAAGCAAAGAGAGCTTCACTCCAAGTTTAAACGCAGCCAAAACCTCTCAGACAAACAGAAGCTAAGCGATGTCAAAGTTAGCGTAAGGAGGGCTATGCGAGAAGCGTTCAGTGAATTCGAAAGTAAAATTCTATGTACAGACTTGACAGAAAATCCTAGGAAGTTCTGGTCTTACGTTAAATCAGTAAGTGGCTCGAAACAGCATATCCAGACACTCCGGGATGATGATGGCATTGAAACAGAGGATGACACGCGTAAAGCTGAAATACTAAACACCTTTTTCCAAAGCTGTTTCACAGAGGAAGACCGCACTGCAGTTCCTTCTCTAAATCCTCGCACAAACGAAAAAATGGCTGACATCGAAATAAGTGTCCAAGGAATAGAAAAGCAACTGGAATCACTCAACAGAGGAAAGTCCACTGGACCTGACGGGATACCAATTCGATTCTACACAGAGTACGCGAAAGAACTTGCCCCCCTTCTAACAGCCGTGTACCGCAAGTCTCTAGAGGAACGGAGGGTTCCAAATGATTGGAAAAGAGCACAGGTAGTCCCAGTCTTCAAGAAGGGTCGTCGAGCAGATGCGCAAAACTATAGATCTATATCTCTGACGTCGATCTGTTGTAGAATTTTAGTACATGTTTTTTGCTCGAATATCATGTCGTTTTTGGAAACCCAGAATCTACTCTGTAGGAATCAACATGGATTCCGGAAACAGCGATCGTGTGAGACCCAACTCGCGTTATTTGTTCATGAGACCCAGAAAATATTAGATACAGGCTCCCAGGTAGATGCTATTTTTCTTGACTTCCGGAAGGCGTTCGATACAGTTCCGCACTGTCGCCTGATAAACAAAGTAAGAGCCTACGGAATATCAGACCAGCTGTGTGGCTGGATTGAAGATTTTTTAGCAAACAGAACACAGCATGTTGTTATCAATGGAGAGACGTCTACAGACGTTAAGGTAACCTCTGGCGTGCCACAGGGGAGTGTTACGGGACCATTGCTTTTCACAATATATATACATGACCTAGTAGATAGTGTCGGAAGTTCCATGCGGCTTTTCGCGGATGATGCTGTAGTATACAGAGAAGTTGCAGCATTAGAAAATTGTAGCGAAATGCAGGAAGATCTGCAGCGGATAGGCACTTGGTGCAGGGAGTGGCAACTGTCCCTTAACATAGACAAATGTAATGTATTGCGAATACATAGAAAGAAGGATCCTTGTGACTTCTGAAATTTTCCCGGCGTATTTCTTCTGGGCCGAAATATCGTGGCAGAATGTCGACGGGATCCGGCTGCATACCCGGAAATTATTAGAAGAAGGATCCTTTATTGTATGATTATATGATAGCGGAACAAACACTGGTAGCAGTTACTTCTGTAAAATATCTGGGAGTATGCGTGCGGAACGATTTGAAGTGGAATGATCATATAAAATTAATTGTTGGTAAGGCGGGTACCAGGTTGAGATTCATTGGGAGAGTGCTTAGAAAATGTAGTCCAGCAACAAAGGAGGTGGCTTACAAAACACTCGTTCGACCTATACTTGAGTATTGCTCATCAGTGTGGGATCCGTAGCAGCTCGGGTTGACGGAGGAGATAGAGAAGATCCAAAGAAGAGCGGCGCGTTTCGTCACAGGGTTATTTGGTAACCGTGATAGCGTTACGGAGATGTTTAATAAACTCAAGTGGCAGACTCTGCAAGAGAGGCGCTCTGCATCGCGGTGTAGCTTGCTCGCCAGGTTTCGAGAGGGTGCGTTTCTGGATGAGGTATCGAGTATATTGCTCCCCCCTACTTATACCTCCCGAGGAGATCACGAATGTAAAATTAGAGAGATTCGAGCGCGCACGGAGGCTTTCAGACAGTCGTTCTTCCCGCGAACCATACGCGACTGGAACAGGAAAGGGAGGTAATGACAGTGGCACGTAAAGTGCCCTCCGCCACACACCGTTGGGTGGCTTGCGGTGTATGAATGTAGATGTAGATGTAGAAATAAAGAAGTATTTATACAATCTTGGCTATTAAAAAATTTTTTCCCACATATCTTCTGAACTTTGTGTCGTAATATGGTATAACTTTGTAGGTACACTCAGTGGCATATGTGGAAGCTGTCTGCTAAATGTGTTGCCAATAGATTTAGCAGTAAAGAAATAATAAATTTAATCGTGCTGACGTCATCCCTGATGCGACGATGATGATGTTTGCTTTGTGAGGCGCTCAACTGAGCGGTCATCAACTCCCGTATAAAGTCCCAATTTTTACGCAGTCCAATTTTTACACAGTCCTATCTAGCCACTGTCAGGTATGATGATGATGAAATGATGAGGACAACACGAACACCCTGTCCCTGGGCACAGAAAAACCCCAACCCGGCCGGGAATCGAACCCGGAACCCCTCGATCCAGCAACGCTAGCCACTAGACCACGAGCTGCGGAGCTTGATGCGACAGTTTTACAGCATGAATAGGGAATATGTAGTAAGCGATCGACTTTTTTCCTTTCATTATTTTATGGGGGTTGGCAGCTAGAAAAACGTTCGTATTTTGTAGCACGTCACGTAAGTACCCTCGTTCTCAAATACCGGATAGCGCGCATAGTAGCTGTGCGTTATGCAACGTGTAGATTGGGCAACAAATAGTGTGGAAGTATGGATTAAACACATTGAAGGTTGTATAGGCATTGTATTCATTACATTGAATCGTATCACATAACACGTATCAACCAATAAAAGCAATGTCATAGATGTGATGAAGTTCAGAAGTCAAGGAGTAACTAACTTTTTCGTAAAGTAAATATTTTCATCTAATTGGCGTAATATTCTTCAAATCATTAAAAATCGTTCACTACACACTTTCTGAAGTCGGGTGTGCTCTTCCTCACGGTTCAAGCTTACCAAAGTTTATCGAAATCGGTTCAGCGGGTCCATAATAATAAATTTAAACTTCATGCATGATGCGGCAGTTTTTCACTGATCTCAGTGTTTATGACGTCATATATCCTGAACTATGTGTCGTAGAATTATATAATTTTGCAGGTACATTCAGTGATATATGCGAACTCAGTCTGCAAAATGTGTTGGGAATATAGTTAGCAGTAAAGAAGTAACAAATTAAAATGTCATGCTTTATGCGGCAATTTTACTGCATGAAGAGCGTTTCTTAAAACCACAGCGATTTTTTCAAGACTGTAACTGATTGTACCAAATTCGGCTGAAATCGGGGTGTTTTCGGAGGAGATGTAGCACTTGCATACATTCATTTTTATACGCTACTGGCCATCAGAATTGCTACACCACGAAGATGATGTGCTACAGACGCGAAATTTAACGGACAGGAAGAAGATGCTGTGATATGCAAATGATTAGCTTGAGCATTTACACAAGGTTGGCGCCGGTGGCGACACCTACAACGTGCTGACATGAGGAAAGTTTCCAACCGATTTCTCATACACAAACAGCATGTGACCGGCGTTGCCTGGTGAAACGTTGTTGTGATGCCTCGTGTAAGGAGGAGAAATGCGTACCATCACGTTTCCGACTTTGATAAAGGTCGTATTGTAGCCTATCGCGATTGCGGTTTATCGTATCGCGACATTGCTGCTCGCGTTGGTCGAGATCCAATGACTCTTAGCAGAATATGGAATCGGTGGGTTCAGGAGGGTAATACGGAACGCCGTGCTGGATCCCAACGGCCTCGTATCACTAGCAGTCGAGATGACAGGCATCTTATCCGCATGGCTGTAACGGATCGTGCAGCCACTTCTCAATCCCTGAGTCAACAGACGGGGACGTTTGCAAGACAACAACCATCTGCACGAACAGTTCGACGACGTTTCCAGCAGCATGGACTATCAGCTCGGAGACCATGGCTGCGGTTACCCTTGACGTTGCATCACAGACAGGAGCGCCTGCGATGGTATACTCAACGACGAACCTGGTTGCACGAATGGCAAAACGTCATTTTTTTGGATGAATTCCGGTTCTGTTTACAGCATCATGATGGTCGCATCCGTATTTGGCGACATCGCGGTGAACGCACATTGTAAGCGTGTATTCGTCATCGCCATACTGGAGTATCACCCGGCGTGATGATATGGGGTGCGATTTGTTACACGTCTCGGTCACCTCTTGGTCGCATTGACGGCACTTTGAACAGTGGACGTTACAATGCAGATGTGTTACGATCCGTGGCTCTACCCTTCATTCGATCCCTGCGAAACCCTACATTTCAGCAGGATAATGCACGACCGCATGTTGCAGGTCCTGTACGGGCCTATCTGGATACAGAAAATGTTCGACTGCGGCCCTGGCCAGCACATTCTCCAGATCTCTTACCAATTGAAAACGTCTGGTCAATGGTGGCCGAGCAACTGGCTCGTCGTAATTCGCCAGTCACTTCTCTTGATGAACTGTGGTATCGTGTTGAAGCTGCATGGGCAGCTGTACCTGTACACGCCATCCAAGCTCTGTTTGACTCAATGCCCAGGCGTATCAAGGCCGTTATTACGGCGCGAAGTGGTTGTTCTGGGTCCTGATTTCTCAGGATCTGTGCACCCAAATTGCGCGAAAATGTAATCACATGTCAGTTCTAGTATAATATATGTGTCCAATGAATACCCGTTTATCATCTGCATGTCTTCTTGGTCTAGCAATTTTAATGGCCAGTAGTGTAATACATATGGCAATCTTTTCTTCGTGATCCGATTTTGATTAAATAAACTCTATACGATGCCCTAAGCCATAATCAAGTTACCTGCGAAAATCCGATAAAAACACGTCTGGTAGTTTTGGATATTAGCGTGTTCAGGCAGACAGGCAGACAGGCAGACAAGAGAGTTTTAATAAAATTTTAGTCACGATATCTGTTTTCCCGCGATCCGAGTTTGATTAACTGAAGCACACACGTTAGCCCAAACTATGTTCTAGTTATCTGCCAAAACCCTATAAAAGTTGGTCTAGTGGTTTCAGAGATTAGGGTGTTCAAAGACAAACAAATAGACACGACGGTGTCACAGATTTATAATTAGTATAGATAATGTATTATCTCATTCCCTGGTGCTTGTGCACTCAGGTGGCTATTGTGTCTGCCAAAGCCAGTGTTTGGGGACAGGAGGTGTTCTCGCGTATAGAAGTGATTGGCTGGTCTTCCCTCGATTCTCTTAAGTAGGTCATGGCCGCAGCCCTCACGGCTGGCCTACGTTGGTAGTAACAGCCCCGTGACGGCCGGTGTTTTCGACTTCAGTTGCAGAGAAGCTTGTTAAAGTCCTGCCAGAGGACAACACCTGAGAAACGAGCTGTAAACAGGAGCAGCTCCTGATTCTGATAGCTTGATGGGCCCTTACCTTAAATAATTTCGTGGGGTGTAGCAGTCGTGTGCCCTCTGGGACGGAGCTGGTGCTGTCGTTGTTTATTTTGAAGTCGCCAGTAGGTGATCCTTTGCAATTAACCCAGTTACTGAGTGCAGTACGGAAAACTGAGAGAATCCAATTTGCGTTCCCGGGCGCCGGCGTGGAACTCAGCTGAGGCGCTTTCCTGTTTCTATCGGCACTTGTCGTGGATTAGTGAGCGTGAACTTGTTCCGTAAAAAGGGAGACCCTAGGTCAGAGCGTGGAGCCATTAGCCGGCTGGCGCTGGTGAGTAATCGAATTGACGGACTTGCCTAGGATTAATTGCTACCAATAAGTGTCACTTATTTCTGTGCGAATTCGAGTGTGGTGTTTTGTGCGATTTCTGACCTGTTGACTTAAAACAGTACCAGTAAACTCCCAATTCTTTAAAGAATCGAACTCCCATGAATAAGACAGCTTCAAACGTCTGATTACTTTACGAATGAGGTACCAGTAAACTCCCAATTCTTTAAAGAATCGAACTCCCATGAATAAGACAGCTTCAAACGGCTGATTACTTTACAAATGAGTTAATGTCTGAAATATTTGACTTCAAGTATGTAAGCACGAAAAGTTTAGGAAATTTTTAAAATTTTTCTTTAAAGTTTGTTGGAAGTCGCTAAATGCCCTCATTATGAAACACTCGATGAGTATAATCTGGATAATTTGCGCCCCATTTTAAGCAAAAGCTAGTTTTCCACGCATCCCAATTTTTATGACGTCATATCTCCTTAACTGTGTTGTCGTACAGTGATATAATTTTGCAGGTACAGTCAGTGATATACGAAGATACTGCCAGCAAAGTGTGTTGCGAATACAGTTAGTAGTAAAGAAGTAATAAATTAAATCGTCATGTGTGATGTTGAAGATTTACTGCGCGCCATTTTAAGCAGAATGCATAAGGGACAGTCAAATGCAAACGGGGCAGATGGAAAAAGGCATGTAAACTTTTTGTTATTTCAAGATAAATCGCCGTAATTGTTAACACATTTATCACGCAGTGAGACAAGGCGGTCAATGACGTCGTTGAAAACAGTTCGCGGTTGCCTACGGAGCTATGATAGTACACAGGCATCTCTTCATCCGAACCAAATAAGCTGTCAATAATGTCTTTCTTCAGGGCTCCAAAAATATGGAAATCGCATGGGGAGATATCGGGACTGCGTGGAGGACGCGTAAGGGTCTTCCAGCAAAACTGTTGCAGCCTAGTCGAAACAAGCTTGGCAACATGTGGGTAGGCATTATCTTGCAACCGAATGATGACATCAATCACCTTTCCTGGGCGTTTGGACTTAATGGCGGTCTTCAATTTCTGCACATTCTCGACACAATCCCGATCTCTCCCCACGTATTTCCATGTTTCTGGAGCCCTGATGAAAGACATTCGTGAGAGTCGAATTGCTTCGGACGAAAGGGTGCACGCCAGGATAGAATCACGGTTCCGTAGGCAAGTGCAAAAATTGCTCCATGACATCATTGTCTCTCAGAGGGATAAATGGATTAGCACTTATACCGATTACATTTCGATTAATAAATAGTTTACATACTGTTTTCCCATCCGTCTGGTTTTCATTTGATTGTCCCTTAAAGTTTTTCCCGCGTGTAAATATTTACGAAGTCATATCACCTGAACTATGTGTCGTACAGTGATATAATCTTGCAGGTACATTCACAGATATACACTTTGGGATCAAAAGTATCCGGACACCTCCACAAACATACGTTTTTCATATTAGGTGCATTGTGCTGCCACCTACTGCCAGGTACTCCTTATCAGGAACCTCAGTAATCATTAGACATCGTGAGGGAGCAACATGGGGCACTCCGCAGAACTCACTGACTTCAAACATCGTCAGGTGATTGGGTGTCACTTGTGTTATACGTCTGTACACAAGATTTCCACAGTCCTAAACATTCCTAGATCCACTGTTTACGATGTGATAGTGAAGTGGAAACGTGAAGGGACTCGTACAGCACAAAAGCGTACAGGCCGACCTCGTCTGTTGACTGACAGAGACTAACGGCAGTTGAAGAGGGTCGTAATGTGTAATAGGCAGACATCTATCCAGACCATCACACAGGAATTCCAAACTGCATCAGTATCCACTGCAAGTACTATGACAGTTTGGCGGGAGGTGGGAAAACTTGGGATTTCATGGTCGACCGGTTGCTCATAGCCACCCATTACGCCGGTAAATGCCAAACGACGCCTCGCTTCCACTGTTGAAGAGCAATTCGGATATGGCGATTGCATCTTTCAACACGATCGAGCACCTGTTCATAATGCACAGCCTGTGACGGAGTGGTTACACGACAATAACATCCCTGTAATGGACTAACCTGCACGGAGCCCTGACCTGAATCCTATCGAACACCTTTGGGACGTTTTGGAACGCCGACTTCGTGCCAGGCCTTACCGACCGACGTCGATACCTCTCCTCATTGCAGCACCCCGTGAAGAATGGGCTGCCATTCCCCAAGAAATCTTCCAGCACCTGATTGACCGTATGCCTGCGAGAGTGGAAGCTGTCATCAAGGCTAAGGGTGGGCCAACACTATATTAGATTACAGCATTACCAATGGAGGGCGCCACGAACTTGTAAGTCATTTTCAGCCAGGTGTTCGGATACTTTTGATCACATAGTGTATGTAGCTACTGTCTGAAAAGTGTGTTGCGACTCGCCAGCAAAGAAGTAATAAATTAAAACATTATGTCTGATGCTCAAATTTTATTACATGAACAGCTAAAGTGTAGTGAGCAACCAAGTTTTCTCCTTTCATTATTTTGTATAGGGTGTCAGCGAGAAAAAGTTTAGGAAAGGCTTTAAATTACTTGTAAAATTTTTTGGAAGTCGCTGAGCGCTCTTCATTCTCAAATACTACATGAATAAAGTCCGAGTATTTGCGCACCGCCAGCGATGGTGCCTAAAGACAAATACACATTTTCTGATTGTAATACTTGTCCTTTTGTGTTAAACTTGTAACATAATATTGTACTTCTCCCTGAGTAGATTATGACAGCATTTTAAATTTTCAGATTCTGTCATTAATTACTTGAAATTTTGAAAAGCAAATTTTTGTCCTCTGTGGGAGTCGTTAGACAGGCACCTGCAACTGGTACCGGGTTCCGGGTTCCATGTCGCGGAATAGCGGTCTAGTAATGTGAATTCCTGTTCTAGTCTTGTGGCCGGAGTTGCTTGTAGTCAGCTGGGGGCGATGTATTGAACTGTTAGCCCGGGTAACATATTCCAGTCCACTGGTCGGATATCGAGATGTTACCTGAAAGTAGTCAGGTAGCCACAGAGCTTTTAATTAATGTCTTCGGAGTTGAGAGAAGTTTAACAGTGTCTCGCGGGTCAAAGCGGGGCTGCTGACCCACATTTAGCCTGATTTTACATACGTAGCAGTGAAGGGAGTTAATTCGGGTCCTTTTCCGATTGAATTCTCATAGCAGCACGTTGCGTAACTTTCTCGCGCGGCACACGTCGCCAAAAGAGTGTTGATTCTGGCCATAGCCACGGATATGATTTCACACAACGCCATGGAAGTACTGACGTGCAGACGAAAGAAACGATTCAGTGCTACAGAATTTGAATTGGCAGAAAGCATTTTGAATATTTTCCACGCCGATTTAAATAATGACAGTCGATCAATTTAGAACTGGTGATATCGAGTGATGTTTTTCAGACAGGTAGTAGCTAATCTTTACGCTGCGCCAAAGTGAACTGTTGTCAAAGTTGTTACCACATGACAGTTGGAGCGACACTAGCGCACCTATTGACGGGAAAGCCTGCCGTCTATTTATGTCGTATACACCGTCAGTATTATGTTTGCAATTTTTTTCCTATGTAGCTTACTGATTAAGTAGTGTATTTTTGCGTCCCGTGCAGTATAAACGTGTGTGCAAATGTACAGTCTTAGACATAAAAACTGACCGCCGGCCGGCCGCCACAGAGACTAAGTCCGAGTCGTTCACTTAAGGTGGCCAATAAAACTGACCGCCCCTGACAACTCTAAGTTCGGCCATCTGCACAATCTGGCAACACTGTAAGATGGGCAAGTGTTAGGAGGAAGTGTTGTCTACTTCCGAGTTGATATGGATGGAATGAGCTCGTGGTCTTGCGGTAACCGTCGTGCATTGTAAACTTAGAGTCGCATGTTCGCGTCCAACTGTTTTTATTTTTTATAATTTTTTTTACCACATTTCGGTCTAAAGTTATGAGTCTGATTGAACATCGAAGACAATTCGTTTAACATTCCACCCACCCGCAATAACAAGGTATTCCAGAAACAATTCCGCAGGACAGCTCGTGGCTGCGGCGCGATCATAACAGCTTACGCTCGAGCGTTTCCTCGCGCTGCAGCGGCCACCGGCCAGACGCCACCCGCCGCCTGCAATCCGGCGCCGCCCATGTGAAGGCGGCGCCACGCTGTCAGTGTATGTATCAATGCCATTTTCGAATTTGAAGTTCTAGTTATCATCTTGCAGTTAAGCATTGGATTTTGCATACTTGAAAATCATGAACTACAGTTAAGCATTGTAATATTGAGTCGCAAGTGGAAAAAGGAGTAACATCTGCAACACAACGTTTACTTTTGGTATAACAGAGGGGTGAATGTAGAGGAGGCAGCTAGAAAGATTTGAACTGTGCGTGGAGCGAGTGCTTTTGGGAAAAATATGCCAGAAAAAGATATTCTTGTTTCAACAAAGATCGGTCTGGCATGAATGATTTTCCACATTAAGGAAGTCTCGACTACCGATATATGTGACAGATTACCATTTTACCATCATGCGACGTTTGCATTCAACTGGCAAAGTTCAGAAGTCTGGTGTAGGAGTACTGCATGCTCTAATTCGAAACAACAAAAATCAACGGAGTGACTATTACTGAACGTCATCAGGTCGCTCATTGAGCATTCCTATGCAGTACCGTTACTGGTGACGTGTTATGATGCCTTTATCGTTAACTTCCTAAGAAGAAATGAAAGGCTGTGCCCCACCAAAAGACGTAGACTAGAGTAAAGTGTAGTGTGAACATAATATTTTACATCTGATAGCTCCAAAAGTGTGTTTTGGGCTACGAATTCTGCCCCAACGGGTGTGTGCAACACAGCTGGAATTTGTTGTCAACAACTGAGACACCTTTCGATCGCAGTGTAAGAAAGTCGAGCAACAAAACTACATCACCTGTGCTACTGCATGATAACTCACTCTGTTGATTTGAGAAACAAAACTATCCAGGAGATTGATAGGAAAGTCGTCTCTCAGACACTTGTATTGATAGGGAAGTCCTCTCTCAAGCACTTGTCCCTCTCGTCATATATTCGTAAAATATGACCTTTCCCGCTCTTGATCGATCAATCGACAAGGCAATTCATTTCTAGACGAAAATAGTCTTAAAACTACTATGGTTTAATGACATCGTTAAAACAAGTAGGTTTCTACGGGCGTAGAATTTGTAAACAACTGTTGCATTGTCAGATTGTTGTAGATATCGTGAAAGAAAATTCAGCTGTTGATTAATTTCTCTTTGATGATTACTGTTGGGTTTAGTAAACTAATGGAAAATGCAAATAAAATATTCACTTTACTAATACAAATTAAATTCAGCTTACTACAGAAACATCACGACGGCAGTCTATCTTTATAACGCATTAAATTCAAAAATGGTTCAAAGGTCTCTGAGCACTATGGGACTTAACTTCTGAGGTCATCAGTACCCTAGAACTCAGAACTAGTTAAATCTAACTAACCTAAAGACATCACACACATCCATGCCCGAGGCAGCATTCCAACCTGCATCCGTAGTGGTCGCGCGGTTCCAGACTGTAGCGAAGCATGAAGTGTCTGTAAGACGATTGATCCTATTTCAACACGAATTAGTAGGGTATTACCGACTTTTGACTTCGAAAAGATCTGTATTTACTTCATTTCCTGTATCATTCGCAAGTATTATGAAAATGTGGCATTTCATAGATAAAATTATGTATTCACAACAACAACAAATATGTCGGCAGAAAACAAAAGTGGCATTGTGAAATTATCAGTACCGTAAGGTTTTCGCTCTGACAGTAAGGGTTACTGGAAGTACCAAGACAAATTTTGCTCGAGCGCTGTCTTACTATTCTCTTATTGAGTTTGTATCTGCCTGCTTGTAGCTCTACTACAAAAGAATTAAAAATCTGGCTTTCAGCGAGTCTAGAAAGGCGAACGACAGCCGTTTGCACCTGGTAGCCAAGCATGTTACCTGAGAAATGGTATTTTCCTAAAGTGGGAGGACATCCTTTTGTGGTTGAATTGTTGGCAAATGTCAGTCAGACGTGTGCCGTTGGTCTAAGCGTTTCGGTGTGTTGCATTTGTACCAATGATTTTTCTACAGGTTTTTTTCTCTCTCGAAGAGAGAGTTGAAGTCGCCCTTTATTATTTTCACGTCATCTTGGTGACTTTTGCTCATAGTATTTTCGAGTGTGTTCCAGAATTTTTCGACATTTTTGGTGTTTTTCTTATTTTCGATGTTGGTGGGGCCATGTACATTGATGAGTGTATATTTTTTACTGGGGCTCTGAATGAGCATAGTCACAAGTCGATTGTTGATGGGTGTGATTTCTTTGACAGAACTGATGATAGATCTGTGTTCGAGAAATGCCATGGCCAAGATTGGTACGCCTTTCGCTACCTTTTGTTGCATTTTGCTCTTGAAGATGCAGTGGTTTCCGTAATGCAAGGTTTCATTGTCAGTTAGTGGTGGTTCTTGAAGAGCAATGATGAGAATTTTTTGTCGGTCGATTTATTATGTTAGATTATTTAGTTTTCGTTATATGGATCAATGTATCGATATTTTGTTATAAAAAAAAGGTCTTATGTTTGTGAAATATTATGGGACTTAACTGCTAAGGTCATCAGTCCGTAAGCTTACACACTACTTAACCTAAATTATCCTAAGGACAAACACACACACATCCATGCCCGAGGGAGGACTCGAACCTCCGCCGGGACCTACCGCACAGTCCATGACTGCTGCTACTGCGACCGCTCGGCTAATCCCGCGCGGCGTGTAGTTTTCAAATGCATGTTTTCCGCTTGTAGGGAAATTTACAAGAGATCTTCAATATTCTCTGCCGTGCTAACCTGGCCTCCCCAGAATCCGAAATTCCAACTGCCGCCTGTCGACAGTTTCCACAGTTCATGTTTGCTTGTGTTTCATTGGTTTGGCTTGGGTGATTCCAGGACCGTACAGGACCAGAGGGTGATGAAGCCTTTGGAAGCAAATATTTTCAGCCGAGCTCATTGAGCTAACAGACGGTGACCAGAGTAGCGGTGGTTTTTACTCAGACGTGCGTGGATTTTGAGTTCAAACGATTGAGTAGTCGTTGAGGATTGTGTTAGTATTTGGTTCACCCCAAGTATTTGATTTCCTCGGTACCACCCATATGGGGGAGGGTTTCCCCTATCGGCCCCACGGGATTATTAATATTATTATTATTATTATTATTATTATTGTCATTATGTCATCAGCAAATCCGATATGCTGCATCTTCCCACCACTGAAATAGATGTGCATTGTTCGAATCAGTATTTCCATCACATAAATATGGGTTATAATTACGTTACATTGCTGCTAGTAGACATATTTTTCACTTTTCCTTGGGCAGTTGCTACCTGTTACTCCATCATAGGAATTTATGTGCGCAGCATTGTTGTAATACAGACGTACAAATTATCCTATTTCTGTAATTTCATTTCGATACCAGATCGTTCTAATCGGATTCAGCCAGTGAGGCTTAATGTGGATATCCGAATACGACTCTCATCATTTGATAGACTGGGTAAACCACATTCTTAATCGGACGGTTGAATCTGGATCACTTATTTATGACAGGGCCTGAATTCTTAAACACTGTGAAAAATAATAATACAATGTGCTTATTACTAATATTTTATTTAAATATAAATATATGAGAAATCTTACGTAATGATCGTGGGTGGGTTGGTTACTCAAAGTATACTCGTCCACAAAACCCATGTGGACAACTATCTGATAGTCGGTCAAGCTTTGCTTTGTCGCAGCTCTTTAGATACAAGTCCATTTACTTTCAGTCTCCTCCTTACAATTCTTGCAATGCAAGGTAATTGAAAAATCTCATCCACTCGACGCCAACTGAGGAATTGACTGGTGCATGTGTTGTTCAACACACAGTAGTTGTCACCCTCACTGGAATCAATCACTGTGTGTGTGTGTGTGTGTGTGTGTGTGTGTGTTTTCGTGTTCACGCACAGTCTGAATCAATACTATTAACATTAGAGAGACAACCAACAATAAATATTGCATCAAATATGACTAAAGTATTTTAATGCGATGGGAAGTTACAAACTGAATTTTTACCCAACCCACGACCTGCATATTACGTTACGTTAAGTAATATGTATTAACTCCATAGTATCGTTATCAGAGACAGTGCGCTCTTGTTGTCGAGGCTCGCGACAAGTGCAGCGATTAGCAGTGCCCAATGCCGCCGCGATTTGTTTATGTTGGCTGATCGTGGACACTGCAGCAGACGCTTCGCCATAAACAGAAAGAAATCACGTTGCTCTGACTGCAGTGAGCGGATATCACTGCCTGCGTGTTCTTATAGTAACCAACGTGAGACTCTACTCACAGGTGCCATGGAGCAATTGCAACAGGTATCATGTCATTAGTCATCAGAATATTAACCAGTAATGAAATGTCCACTCTATTTGAATCCCAAGAAAATAGGAACCTTCTCACAAAGGAATGTGAGGTGATATCAAAATTTATCCAACATACAAAAATTAACTGCAGGGCTTTCATGTATGCAGTAGTAGCACACAAGGAAATATTATGTCTTGGAAGCGTATATTTAATTTCCTCTTCTCATATTAACACCCCCCTTGTTTTAGTATGAAGTGAGAAAAAAACATGAAAAAGTAAAGTTCCTGAGAAGCATATCAGTCATTTCCTCTTCTCATATCATAACTTTTATTTTAGTATGAAGTAAAAAAACAAACAGTTTAAGTTTGTGAAGCATAATATGACACAAAATTCTTATCGTAGGCGCTATCGGAAACGCAAAAAGCAGGGAGCTGTCCACTCTTTTGTCCAACAGTCTGTCTCCTTTCATGCATTACTCCCGTCGGGAGATTCTTATTTAAGGACTTATGGGCATCAAGTTCTTCAGCAGAAGAAGCCTTATGTTATTGTGCTAATTAAGTATGGAAAAAATGCAACAAAGACGATTTCCCCTAAAGCAGTGGGGATATTTGCAAATGTCTGTATTCAGCAATGACTGCCAGCTGCCATAACACTTCACAGAATCCATGCGGCAGGCAACACAACTGTGCGTGCACTTTGCACTTCAGACTTCATTCAGTAAGACGTCAGGAGATGGATGGAAACGTCAAATTAACGTCGCTTTCCGAGTCGTATTCAATCCAGAATGTGGTGTTATTAAGGTAGTTGAGCGTTCTAGCAATTACACTTTTATAATTCCCATATGAGAATTCCGATAGCCAAAAGAACCCGTTAGTGTGAAACTATCTGGAACTGCATTAATATCAAACTGCAAGAACTTGAGACAATACGTGGACTCTTCTCTTCGCTGGGTGACCTATTACTGTTATTTAGGATTCTCTCCGTCCTAGGCGTAATGCAAATGGAAGTTCAGACGCGCTTTCCGCTATTCTTGACAAACATCAGCAACTTGTAATCACTGCGAATTACAACTGCGTGATGATATGGCTCAGGTTGTCAGTAGTTGTGGTGGTGTTATGCTGTCAACCTGCTTACGGTAACGTTAATGGTGGCACACATAATTTAGCGCTGACTACCTACTTAAGTAGAGATAGTGTTGTGGCGTCGTCGCTTCTCTTTATTTGGCCTCAGCTTGAGTAATCCGATTTAACGAACATAGTACTCCATTCGCGGGCTGCTAATGATACAGTATGACTACAGTGATCATCATGCGGGTATTACATTAATTCTGCAATGAATTGCTTAACAAATATTACCCTCAGCTATGCAGCTAGAATAACTCATTACACAGGTACTCTGTGTTGCACTTGGTTAAGGGATCAGTTCGCTGCAATCCTGCTTTTACTGTTCGTAAATACTTGTATACTTCATAAATGGTTCAAATGGCTCTGAGCACTATGGGACTTAACTTCAGAGGTCATCAGTCCACTAGAACTTAGAACTACTTAAACCTAACTAACCTAAGGACATCAGACACATCCATGCCCGAGACAGGGTTCGAACCTGCGCCCGTAGCGGTCGCGCGGTTCCAGACTGTAGCGCCTAGAACCGCTCGGCCACCCAGTCCGGCATACTCTTATACTGACCATGCACGATAATACCGTTCAGATTCCGTTTTTTGTTTGACCATTATACCAAGATGCTAATGCAAAGGCAAATAAGAATGCGTGTGAAAAATTGGAAGTTTTAACAGTGGGGTGTTGTAAAACAAAAGCACCAAACGGAGAGAACCGCGGACACGTGTGTGCGCGACTGTTGCAGTCTGGGATGGGGAGACTACTGCTCCTGCGGGAGGCATCTACATCTACATTTATACTCCGCAAGCCACCCAACGGTGTGTGGCGGAGGGCACTTTACGTGCCACTGTCATTACCTCCCTTTCCTGTTCCACTCGCATATGGTTCGCGGGAAGAACGACTGCCGGAAAGCCTCCGTGCTCGCTCGAATCTCTCTAATTCTACATTCGTGATCTCCTCGGGAGGTATGAGTAGGGGGAAGCAATATATTCGATACCTCATCCAGAAACGCACTCTCTCGAAACCTGGCCAGCAAGCTACACCGCGATGCAGAGCGCCTCTCTTGCAGAGTCTGCCACTTGAGTTTGCTGAACATCTCCGTATCACTATCACGCTTACCAAATAACCCTGTGACGAAACGCGCCGCTCTTCTTTGGATCTTCTCTATCTCCTCCGTCAACCCGATCTGGTACGGATCCTACACTGATGAGCTATACTCAAGTATAGGTCGAACGAGTGTTTTGTAAGCCACCTCCTTTGTTGATGGACTACATTTTCTAAGGACTCTCCCAATGAATCTCAACCGAGCACCCGCCTTACCAACAATTAATTTTATATGATCATTCCACTTCAAATCGTTCCGCACGCATACTCTCAGATATTTTACAGAAGTAACTGTTACCAGTGTTTGTTCCGCTATCATATAATCATACAATACAGGATCCATCTTTCTGTGTATTTGCAATACATTACATTTGTCTATGTTAAGGGTCAGTTGCCACTCCCTGCACCAAGTGCCTATCCGCTGCAGATCTTCCTGCATTTCGCTGCAATTTTCTAATGCTGCAACTTCTCTGTATACTACAGCATCATCCGCGAAAAGCTGCATGGAACTTCCGACACTATCTACTAGGTCATGTATATATATTGTGAAAAGCAATGGTCCCGTAACACTCCCCTGTGGCACGCCAGAGGTTACTTTAACGTCTGTAGACATCTCTCCATTGAGAACAACATGCTGTGTTCTGTTTGCTAAAAACTCTTCAATCCAGCCACACAGCTAGTCTGATATTCCGTAGGCTCTTACTTTGTTTATCAGGCGACAGTGCGGAACTGTATCGAACGCCTTCCGGAAGTCAAGGAAAATGGCATCTACCTGGGAGCCTGTATCTAATATTTTCTGGGTCTCATGAACAAATAAAGCGAGTTGAGTCTCAAACGATCGCTGTTTCCGGAATCCAGCTTGATTCCTACAGAGTAGATTCTGGGTTTCCAAAAACGACATGATACTCGAGCATAAAACATGTTCTAAAATTTTACAACAGATCGACGTCAGAGATAGAGGTCTATAGTTTTGCGCATCTGCTCGACGACCCTTCTTGAAGACTGGTACTACCTGTGCTCTTTTCCAACCATTTGGAACCTTCCGTTCCTCTAGAGACTTGCGGTACACGGCTGTTAGAAGGGGGGGCAAGTTCTTTCGCGTACTCTGTGTAGAATCGAATTGGTAGCCCGTCAGGTCCAGTGGACTTTCCTCTGTTGAGTGATTTCAGTTGCTTTTCTATTCCTTGGACACTTATTTCGATGTCAGCCATTTTTTCGTTTGTGCGACGATTTAGAGAAGGAACTGCAGTGCGGTCTTCCTCTGTGAAACAGCTTTGGAAACAGGTGTTTAGTATTTCAGCTTTACGCGTGTCATCCTCTGTTTCGATGCCATCATCATCCCAGAGTGTCTGGATATGCTGTTTCGAGCCACTTGCTGATTTAACGTAAGACCAGAACTTCCTAGGATTTTCTGTCAAGTCGGTACATAGAATTTTACTTTCGAATTCACTGAACGCTTCACGCATAGCCCTCCTTACGCTAACTTTGACATCGTTTAGCTTCTGTTTGTCTGAGAGGTTTTGGCTGCGTTTAAACTTGCAGTGAAGCTCTCTTTGCTTTCACAGTAGTTTCCTAACTTTGTTGTTGAACCACGGTGGGTTTTTCCCGTCCCTCACAGTTTTACTCGGCACGTACCTGTCTAAAACGCATTTTACGGTTGCCTTGAACTTTTTCCATAAACACTCAACATTGTCAGTGTCGGAACAGAAATTTTTGTTTCGATCTGTTAGGTAGTCTGAAATCTGCCTTCTATTACTCTTGCCAAACAGATAAACCTTCCTCCCTTTTTTATATTCCTATTTCCTTCCATATTCAGGGATGCTGCAGTGGTCTTATGATCACTGATTCCCTGTTCTGCGCTTTCAGAGTCGAAAAGTTCAGGTCTGTTTGTTATCATGTGTGACTGCACCGGTGTATGTGCCCCTTTTCCTCTTCGTGCAAAGGCCTCATGCACCTAGTGCGCACGGAAAGTTGCGAGGGTATAACCGACTTGTAGAATGTGGCTGTGCGTTGAAATGACGGTCAGATCCGTGTTGCAGAGGTTCAGGGACGTTGCTTCGCACGATTATAACTATTATGGGCTTCTGAAAGGCCCATCAATCTGAGTCTATAGGGGTCTTGCGAATCTCCAAATGATTTTCACGTGCCACTACTTACGACCAAGGGCATTGTTTCATCGATACTTTTTAGTTTCTGTCGTTGACTGTTGTATCCACTACATTATTACTCGGCAAACCAAACTGGTAACTTGGCCACGGTGGCGGCATAGTCGTGTTAATGACCGAGCAGCAGGGAAGAGAAGTAGCTAGAGCGGACCCGCCGTTACTCTTACAACTGAACCGATATGACATTTCACTGACTGAAGAGCCCATTTGAAACAAGAACAGAAACAGATCATAAAATATTTTTCACTTTAGCAGCTCACCAGGCTTCACTAGCAGTATTCGTCGAAATTCCCATCCCAGTGATGTCACTACTTGCCACAAGTGTGACTGTTGGTTCGTGGTCAGCTGTTTCACTCGTGGATGACAATGCCGAATCTTTGTTCGAATCTATGTTGACTGATTTTATTATATTTTCAGTTTTCTCGTCCGCCATAGCATCTCTCCTCCAGTACTCATCGCGTACTGTTTTTGGCGTGATGCACTGCTTTTCAAGTCTTCTAATGTCACAACAGTGAAGGCTACTATTGCAACTATGCAAGGTAGTTCATCATACGGCGCAATGATTTGCGTTTATGGCTAGTGATACTGAAGTCCCAGGTTCGATTTCCAGCGACCACTTCCAAGTTTTTTTCTGGTAATAAGGTCTAGGAGGAGGTCCACTCTGCCTTGTGAGGCCAACTGAAAAGCGAATTGAATATAACACCAGTGAAAGCGACGAGCAAGTCACCGAAATAGTGTCATATCGAAGAGCTTTTACCAGTCAAGGTGACACACAACGTTCACTTACCAGCAGTAAAAGCATCAACCGTTATTTTTTAGATCTAGAGAGTGAGATGCTGAATGTATTACGACTACAGAGCATATTTTTTGCGAGATTCCGTGGCAGTTTGCCGGCCGCTCTTGTCGAGTGGTTCTAGGCGCTTCAGTCCGGAACCACGCGGCTGCTACGGTCGCAGGTTCGAATCCTGCCTCGGGCATGGATGTGTGTGATGTCCTTAGGTTAGTTAGGTTTAAGTAGTTCTAAGTCTAGGGGACTGATGACCTCAGATGTTAAGCCCCATAGTGCATAGAGCAATTTGAATCCTTGTCAGTTCTAAAGGATAAAGGTCCGGAGTGTGTAGCATCAGTATGTAGGGAACCATTTTTTTGCAAAATTTTATAAGTGGAATAAAGAGCAGAAGGCTGGTGCTCCTAAATTAATGCCAAATTACACGTACCTTCTTTTATCAACCGCAGTAACTTCTTCATTCAAATATCTTCAATAATATTTCTTCCTATGACGAACTGCCCACGCCAGTTCAATTAGATTTATGTTGCAGTTGTATGGCAAAAGTCGCAGCACAGTTCGTCTGTGGGCTTCAAATTTTATTAATTTTAAATACTGTGTCTTCGGCTTATTTCTACAATTAACTCAGATATTGTTGTTTTTCTCATTTACAAGTCATAATACATGTTGTTTTATAACAACCACTCAGTCATTTCCATGTTATTCGAGCATCTAGTTGGAGCTTTGCTGTGCTCCTTGTTGTCGTATGAAGCATTGTCCATAACAATAACACTGTTGGGTGTCAGATTCGGGTGTATAAGGGACGATCAGAAAGGTTCCGTTCGAAGGCAACACTAACCTCTTGCCCACATGTCGGTGCTTATACGAGGGTTGTCCAGAAAGTAAGTTCCGATCGGTCGCGAAATGGAAACCGCCGGGAAAATCTGGTAAAGCTTTGCACAGATGTGTTTGGCAGCGTCTCTAGTATGCCCGTCGATCGTGTCGCGTCGCTCTTTTCAGTTTTGGGTGAACAGTGAGCACGTAAAAATGCTTAGGGAATAGCGTCTCCCGCCAAGTATGAGGGCCTGGTTAGAGATTTCGCCTATGTCATGCAACCCACATAACACAACTGTCGAGCAGTTCCTTCTTCATGCCAATTCTCGCCCACACACTGCAGGGGGAATGAAGACGCTCCTGCAGCTTTTCCGGTGAGACGTGTTTGATCACCCACAATACAGTCCGTAATTGGCTCCCCCTGAGTCTCATCTCTGCTCACAAGAACCGCTGGCTATGAAGACAAAATTTTTCCACAGACAAAGAGTTGCCGACCAGTGCAGATAACTGGCCGAAAGCACAGGCGGCTGCTGTCTATCACGAGGATATTGGAAAGTTGATACAACACTACGACAAAACTCGAAGTTGGAGCGGTGACTATGTAGAGAAGTAGGTAGAAGGTGTACCTAACTGTTGCAAATAAAAAGTTCCTAGTTTTCACTGTGGTTTCCATTTCGCGACCGATCGGAACTTACTTTCTGGACAACCCTCGTATACCGCATCGGAGACGTACTTGGTTGCATATACGTTGCAGCACCTGCGTCAAACGAAAACTTTTTGATAGGCCGTAACACTTCCATCTAAATCCAGTTTGAAAAGTTTCCATTATTTATTTGGCACTGTTTCAGGACCCGCCTTATGCGTTAACTATGTGTTGGGTAAAAACTCAACAGTACGAGATGCATTCAAGTTCTAAGGCCTCCGATTTTTTTTTTTTTTAATTAACTACTCACCCGAAATCGATGAAACTGGCGTTACTTCTCGACGTAATCGCCCTGCAGACGTACACATTTTTCACAACGCTGACGCCATGATTCCATGGCAGCGGCGAAGGCTTCTTTAGGAGTCTGTTTTGACCACTGGAAAATCGCTGAGGCAATAGCAGCACGGCTGGTGAATGTGCGGCCACGGAGAGTGTCTTTCATTGTTGGAAAAAGC
Source organism: Schistocerca nitens (assembly GCF_023898315.1). Taxonomy (NCBI): domain Eukaryota; kingdom Metazoa; phylum Arthropoda; class Insecta; order Orthoptera; family Acrididae; genus Schistocerca; species Schistocerca nitens. The sequence continues at coordinate 713,151,755 of NC_064616.1, forward strand.
CAAAAGTCACTAGGAGCCAGGTCAGGTGAGTAGGGAGCATGAGGAATCACTTCAAAGTTGTTATCACGAAGAAACTGTTGCGTAACGTTAGCTCGATGTGCAGGTGCGTTGTCTTGGTGAAACAGCACACGCGCAGCCCTTCCCGGACGTTTTTGTTGCAGTGCAGGAAGGAATTTGTTCTTCAAAACATTTTCGTAGGATGCACCTGTTACCGTAGTGCCCTTTGGAACGCAATGGGTAAGGATTACGCCCTCGCTGTCCCAGAACATGGACACCATCATTTTTTCAGCACTGGTGGCGGTGAATCTGTGTGCTTCCATTGAGCTGACTGGCGCTTTGTTTCTGGATTGAAAAATGGCATCCACGTCTCATCCATTGTCACAACCGACGAAAAGAAAGTCCCATTCATGCTGTCGTTGCGCGTCAACATTGCTTGTCAACATGCCACACGGGCAGCCATGTGGTCGCCCGTCAGCATTCGTGGCACCCACCTGGATGACACTTTTCGCATTTTCAGGTCGTCATGCAGAATTGTGTGCACAGAACCCACAGAAATGCCAACTCTGGAGGCGATCTGTTCAACAGTCATTCGGTGATCCCCCAAAACAATTCTCTCCACTTTCTCGATCATGTCGTCAGACCGGCTTGTGCGAGCCCGAGGTTGTTTCGGTTTGTTGTCACACAATGTTCTGCCTTCATTAAACTGTCGCACCCACGAACGCACTTTAGACACATCCATAACTCCATCACCACATGTCTCCTTCAACTGTTGATGAATTTCAATTGGTTTCACACCACACAAATTCAGAAAACGAATGATTGCACACTATTCAAGTAAGGAAAACGTCGCCATTTTAAGTATTTAAAACAGTTCTCATTCTCGCCGCTGGCGGTAAAATTCCATCTGCCGTACGGTGCTACCATCTCTGGGACATATTGACAATGAACGTGACCTCATTTTAAAACAATGCGCATGTTTCTATCTCTTTCCAGTCCAGAGACAAAAATCGGAGGCCTTAGAACTTGAATGCACCTCGTAGATCCAACATTCCCCACAATAATTCTATTGCTTCAACGAACATTGTCCATGATGTCGTCAACGCCAGCACCCTGCCTACATTTTCTATAAGTAATGTTGTTCTCCAAGTTTCGTCAACGTAAAAAACTTCCTGTCTTACTCTCTTAATTTTTCTGTTTGTATCAAGTATCTGCATCGCCAGTCAATTGCATCGGTTCTCTATGTCAGAATCTTTCTTTTACTTACCTTTCACACAATTCTTACACAAAACATCTTTCCGCCGAGGAAAATAGATTTTTTTGTTTACAGGAGTGAATAGTTTGCATAATATCGGCACTATTTTTCAGTCTTTGTAAAAGTTCTCCATCGTTTGTCGAATTATAGATTTTATAATGCTGTCGATGAACTTGGGTCACCTCTCAAAGTACTTTGCTCTCTTTCTTGGCTGTTCCGGTAAACAAAAAATGTTTAAATGTGTGTGAAATCTTATGGGACTTAACTGCTAAGGTCATCAGTCCCTAAGCTTACACACTACTTAACCTAAATTATCCTAAGTGCAAACACACACACCCATGCCCGAGGGAGGACTCGAACCTCCTCCGGGACCAGCCGCACAGTCCAAGACTGCAGCGCTTGAGACCCCTCAGCTAATCCCGCGCGGCGTTCCGGTAAACCACGTAGCTTATTTTCGCATTCCTTTCTGATGCGTCCTATTGTGGCAACGCTGAATTTTGTATAAATTGCAGCCATTTGATTGGGACTGATATTATTAGCCAACAGCTCTTTTTGGTTGATTTCTTAAAACAAGCTGTCTACCAAATGCTCTTTACTCTGCAAATACTTCTTCGTACTGTGAGCATTTTCTTGCGATGTAGTACACTTATCCAAAGTTTTTGGCTCAAATGGCTCTGAGCAATATGCGACTTAACTTCTGAGGTCACCAGTCGCCTAGAACTTAGAACTAATTAAACGTAACTAACCTAAGGACATCACACACATCCATGCCCGAGGCAGGATTCGAACCTGCGCCCGTAGCAGTCGCTCGGTTCCAGACTGTAGCGCCTAGAACCGCACGGCCACTCAAAGTTTCTGAATAACTAAGTATATCATTATGTATACAAACTGAACTAACTGACGCTAGTAACTAAAATTACACAAACAGAATAGAAGTAAATCCTTGCAAACCGCTTACTCTGTTACTCAAGAAAAGAACAGCTAATTTCTGATGTGTCCGTAGGACAGTTGCAGGGTTCTTTCGGGAAAGGCCACTTCCCCACCAACTGTGTTTGAAGGATAAAATACCTTAATTGAACGTTTCTTTTTATTTCTTTGGGTGCATTTTGACATTTTCCGCTACGTGTGTGTTATAGAACTGTCAAAAACACTTAGGAAGAGGCCAGTTGAAGACCTGCAACCAACCTGTTTGTGTACTAGACACATTAGACCTACACCTGAAGTTATGCTCTGGGATGCGATTTCATATGACAGCGAAGCACTCTCGTGATTTTCCTACGCACCTCGAAAGCAAAATTGCACGCCAGTCTAGTGATTCGACCTGTTGTGCTGCCATTCATGTGCAACATTGTAGGAGTGTTTTCGCTAGCCTACGTTGTTCAAAAAATGGCTCTGAGCACTATGGGACTTAACTTCTGAGGTCATCAGTCCCCTAGAACTTAGAACTACTTAAACCGAACTAACCAAAGGACATCACACACATCCATGCCCGAGGCAGGATTCGAACCTGCGACCGTAGCGGTCACGCGGTTCCACACCTAGATATCGGTGATCTCACCTAGAACCGTTCGGCCACCTGCATTGTTGCTATCCAACATGCTCTACAGAGTGTCGACATGTTACCTTGGCCTGATCGATTTCCAGATCTGTTTCCAATCGCGCACATATGGGACATCATCGGACGACAACTCCAGCGTCATCCACAAACAGCATTAATCATCTGTGTATTGGCCGACCGAGTGCAAACGGTATGGAACTCCATTCGACAAACTGACATCCGACTCCTATAGAGCACAATGCATGCTTGCATTCAACATTCTGACAGCTACACCGGTTGTTAATATACCAGCATTTCACATTTGCAATGGCTTACGTCGTGCTTACATTAACCTGAGATCTTGCAATATTAATTACTTAAATATGTTACCTAAACAAATGTATTCTCGAAATTTCATTACTCCATGTTAATTATTGTTTGGTGTTGCGATTTTTTTCGTCACTGTATATCGGTAGGAACTTTCTACTTCAGAATTTGATCACACTGGTGTTAAGATAGACATCCGTCCCCTGAATGGAAACCAAACGTCGCAGCTTATGGGAAACGAATATTTCGGGCGTTACGATGTTTCTAATGAGCTATGCGTCTGTAGTACTTCTAAACGTTTCGTAACAAACGACAGCCTGCAGCATAGATATCGGTGATGCTACCGTAAAAGAGAATACATGATCATTTTTAACGTAATGTACAAGGCACAGAGCGATTTGGTATTAAAACTCATTCTAAAACACTTCAGATCGTCATTTATCGTGATTATTTAACAGTTGCAGAAAAAAAACAAGGAGAAATTTGGAAAGGTGAGATTCATGGAGATGTAATAAAAACTTGTAGGTTTGATAATGACATTGTAATTGTATCAGAGAAAACAACTTGAATGTTGAGACTGAATGGATAGTATCTTGAAAAGATGTGAGGAGATAAATATCAACAAAAGTAAAACAGGGGTAATGGAATGTAGTCAAATTAAATCAGGCAATGCTGAGGGAATTAGAGACACTAAAAGTAGTTGCTAAGTTGTGTCGTTTGGGCATCAGAATATCTGATGATGGACAAATTAAAGATGATATAAAATGCAGACTGGCAATATCAAGAAATACTTTGATGAAGAAGGAAAATATGTTAACACTGAATATGCTTATAAATTTTTGTGTCAGTAAGTTTTTTCTGAAAGTACTTGTATGGAGTGCAGCTTTATATGTAGGTGAAATGTTGATGAGAAACAATTCAGGCAAAAAGAGAATAGAAGCTTTTGAAATGTGGTCCTGCAGAATAATACTCAATATTTAGTCAGTTGATCATATAAATAATTATACTGATACTGAATCGAATTGGGGAGGAAAGAATTTTGTGTCAAAACTTGAGTATAAGGAAGGGATCATTTGGTATGACACAATCCTGAGGTAGGAAGCAATAATCTGTTTAGTCTGTTAGCTACTGGAGGGAAGTTTATGGAGCAGGTGAGGGGTGGGGGCAAAGGGGAAAAATTGTAGAGGCTTGACTCCAGTTTGCAGGTTCAAATGATTGTAAGTTACAGCAGCCATCAAGAAACAAAGAGGCTTTCACAGGTTGCATCTAACCAGACTTCAAACTGAAGACCACTACAAAAACCACTTTCAGTTACACAAACATTCTCAGGCCAGTTTTTGTCAAAGGGAATAAAATGGATCATAAGAATATGTAGATGAGCTAGTAGTAGGGGAGAGCTTTTCAAACTTTCACATTTTGCCCACAATAGAAGTTTAATATATATTCCTATTCCACTTTTTATGGTGGCATTCACTTTTTATGTGCTGCAGTCTTCTTCTGAAATTACAAAAAGTGCTCTCGAAAATTAAGGTTTTTCCAAATGTGAAAACTTGTTCCCATGTACAACATGGCCGTGTACCTAGAAACAAATATTCTATTGAAATTTAAAAGTATTGCAATCGATAAAATCATCTCAACACTGTATTCAGTCATCTGTCTGTCACATTACTACTCTACTATATACCAATAATAAGTAAGTGAAATCAAATTAAGCAGGAGTATTATCAAAAACCAGTTACAAGTTAGCCATATTTTGAAAATCAGGCTACTGGAAACTACCAAAAATTTCCGTTTTCAATATAGGCAAAATTCTTAAAACATTAACAAAACTCAGTTAGTTTGGAAAGATCACATGTTTGATGGTAAAAGACCTTTTTCTATTTGAAGGTACAAGATGGCACATGATGAATGATGTATGGCTTAATGATCCGTGCATTTTACAACTGGTTTTAAAAATACAATATGCAGAATTATACCTGCCATAAAAATCTGTTCTTGAATAATTTACAATGTGTTCTAAGTAGCTTTAATATATTATACAGATGTTAAATATGTAGGACTTGAGCACACTCTCATGTGTAGCAACAACAAAAACTGTAGAAAATGGTGAACTGCTTATGACAGTTTCTAGTGTACACTCCTCCATATGATTCTAAAATTGGTCAGTAGACTGAAGTACCAGTCATAAAACATCTTGTGTTTGTAGGTACGCTGTCATCTTGGTAGAGCACTCCCCCCCCCCCCCTCCCCCCTATATCTTGGGTTTCTTGCCCATGGTATGCGTACTTGTGACGTCACACGGCCTGGTTGCCTGTGTGCAGTGGTAGGTTGAGTGGTTAGGGGAGAGAAGGGGCAGGGGATCGGAGTTGGCACATATATCTATGTTATTGTTCTATAAAAGTACAAAATACATGTAGCTCACTTTATTGACACTACTGGTGTGACTTAAAGGGTAATGTGCACTTGACAGTGGCTGTTGTTCAATCTTTGCACTCCATTTTTGTGCAAGGCACGATAGATGCTCAAATAGTGTCACAGTGGTATTCACATGTCTAAATTGTCCACATTACTTTTCTGTGACAATACAAAACATATGTGGCTTAGTGTAACTTACAAGTTAAGATACACTTGATGTCTAAAACATGGCTTCAGACCACCAAATTATGCGTCACAATGTTATTTCTATGTCTTAATTGTATGTATATTGTTGCTTTACAACAGTAGAAAACGTATGTCACTAGACTGGAAGCTAAAATTTATAACTACAGCCTGGATTGTGTATTTGATCTTGTGGAAGTCTGTCTATTAAATGCCAACAAACAATATTTACAACATGCTCCACTATACTGTGTACCAGTCACTTTTATGTGTTGTAAACTATTTGATAGTTTATAGACCACTTGCTATGTTGTGTTTGACAGTGATCTGCAATGTGTCTACTGGAACAATAAGAAGACATGAAAGGTGACTGGTTTGCTAGTTAACCTCTCAGACAATGAAAATTGTGAGATTATAAACTATATTCTGTCTGCTTATAGTCTTAATTAATTATCTGTAAACTGTATGGAAATTATTAACACAGACCCCAACAAAGACAACATTAAATGAGAAGAAACATAGTTTTCTCAGTTTAGGAAATTTTTCTCCACAATACCATCAAATATAGATATTGCCAGATTAGAACTGAATGCAATGAATATGATTATTCTGCAGGTCTTAAGAAAAAGAAGAAATGTATTACTGACTGGCTTTCTGTGCATGGTCTCATCCTCAATTTTAAAAAGACATTATATATTTAGTTCTGCACATTTAGGGTACACCAATGATAAGTGTAGCACATGGTGAGGGAACTTCAAAATTCTTAGGTGTCTACTTTGATGAGAATTTAAACTAGAAAGAGCACATTTTGGAATTCCGAAAACAACTTAGTTCAGCCACAATTGTGCTTAGAATCAATGCAAATCTTGGGGAGGTTGACACATTTTGCATACTATCATTGAATAATGCCATGTGGTATAATGTTCTGGGGTAACTCGACTTGTAGAAGGGAAGTCTTTGTTGTTCAAAAGCATGCTGTAAGAATGATATATGATGCTCACCCACTATCATCTTGTAGACATCTGTTTAAGGAACTGGGCTTTCTGACTACTGCTTAACAGTATATTTACCCCCTCATGAAGTTCATTGTAAATAATCCACTACAGTTCAAAAGGTGCAGTCATGTAGATAATTACAATACCAGAAGGAAAAATGACATTCTTTACTCCGTGTTAAGATTGTTTTTGGCACAAAAACAGGTGCAAGATGCTGCAAAAAATCTTGGATTACTTACACAGTGATATAAAATGTTTGACAGACAGCAAAGGAAAATTTGAAAACAACTTGCAAAAGTTTCTTTTTGACAACTCCTTCTGTTCCATAAAATGATGTCTATTATTTTAATGTGTAAAGGGTTGTGGGCTGTATATTTAAAAAATAATAACCTTATAAATGTTCAGCATTTAGCCATATTTACAAATTAATTTGCAATGTGAGTGTGAAATGATACATGGAATATGAAACTAACTCACCAATTCATGACTTAGTGGAATGTTCAAATCTCATGATGTTTGATGCTAGGTATACTGAGGTATCAGTGGTACTGAAAAAACTGTTGGTTTTCCTATACCTCCTTCTACATTGCCCCATGGTAAAAACAATGATGCTGTGCACTGAGCATATCTAACACAATAAAAATGTCAGCAGCAGTAGCCACAATTTACTGTAGTCAATTGGAAATCATTTTGTGCTGTTTCAAAATGTTATTTCCTTACTCAATTCTTCAGCAGTGGTGCTAATCATGACCTTTGAAACAGTGTGATCAATTTAAATGAAATATCACAGACAATCAGTTGTCCTATCTGCATCAAACCATCAGGAGCCATTCTGCCAAGAATAATTTTGCCTTTTACAAAACAATAAAGTCTGCTGGAACAGGTTAAGGTGATACCTGGGTGTGGAGTCATGTAAGAGGCATGTAGTTGCTACTTATTGTCTGTGAACATGTGTGTGTTGTTGTTGTCATTGAAATATCAGTTGTTTTTAAAAGTTGTATATGTTCTGATTGGTAAATGGCTGTGAATGTTATGGTATTTTGCGAATGACATCTGTTTGTCATTTCAGATAAGAGTGTGTTTGGAGTTCCACTGGTAGTATCAGTACAGCGATCTGGCCAGGCCCTACCTCGCTGTATCCAGATTGCCTTGCGCTGGCTTGAAAATAATGCCCTTGACCAAGTTGGGTTGTTCCGCAAGTCTGGAGTGCGCTCTCGTATACATAAACTGAAGATCATGACAGAGACTCATGGAGACCTTGTCAGCTATGAAGGCCAACAAGCTTATGATGTTGCTGACATGGTAAAGCAATATTTTAGGGAGCTTCCAGATCCACTAATGACAAACAAGCTCTCGGAAACATTCATATCAATCTTCCAGCGTAAGTAGTCAAACATTCCTTTAAATAAAAGTAAAGAAGGAACTGACACACATAGTGTGCTTATGAAGAGCTAATTTGATAGCTTTGAGAATTCACATACTAAATTTTAGCTTGCTTTCTTTACTCTGTACTCCTCCGTTTGTTCCAATATTTTTTCTGTTCCAATGAGCTTACTTCAGTCCCAGTGACATATCAATGGCCCCATTGCATTGAGTCTCCTAGTACCTTCCCTGTGCACACTTCTGTGACTTAGCTGCTGTATCTGTCAGATGTAGCAATCTGTAGCATTCACACATATGTGACAAGTATCTGCCTTGACCTGTATTTCTTCTATCTTCTACATTTTTGATGGTGTGGAGAAATATATCACTTTTGGACATATTAGTAAAGAAAACAGGTGTTCACAGATGTGAAAATTACTGAAATTTCAGTTTAATAAGTCATGGCTGCAAAATACTAACACAAATTCCTTACAGACGAATGGAAAAACTGGTAGAAGCCGACCTTGGGGTAGATCGGTTAGAAGATAGATTAAGGAAAGGCAAACCTACCTTTCTAGCATTTGTAGACTTAGAGAAAGCTTTTGACAATGTTGACTGGAATACTCTCTTTCAAATTATGAAGGTGGCAGGGGTAAAATACAGGGAGTGAAACGCTATTTACGATTTGTACAGAAACCAGATGGCAGTTATAAGAGTCGAGGGACATGAAAGGGAAGCACTGGTTGGGAAGGGAGTGAGACAGGGTTGTAGCCTCTCCCCGATGTTATTAAATCTGCATATTGAGCAAGCAGTAAAGTAAACAAAAGAAAAATTTGGAGAGGTATTAAAATCCATGGAGAAGAAATAAAAACTTTGAGGTTCACCGATGACATTGTAATTCTGTCAGAGACAGCAAAGGACTTGGAAGAGCAGTTGAATAGAATGGACAGTGTCTTGAAAGGAGGGTATATGATGAACATAAACAAAAGCAAAACGAGGATAATGGAATGTAGTCGAATTAAGTCGGGTGATGCTGAGGGAATTAGATTAGGAAATGAGACATTTAAAGTAGTAAAGGAGTTTTGCTATTTGGGGAGCAAAATAACTGATGATGGTCGAAGTAGAGAGGATATAAGATGTAGACTGGCAACACCAAGGAAAGCATTTCTGAAGAAGAGAAATTTGTTAACATCAAGTATAGATTTAAGTGTCAGGAAGTCGTTTCTGAAAGTATTTGTACGGAGTGTAGCCATGTATGGAAGTGAAACATGGATGATAAATATTTTGGACAAGAAGAGAATAGAAGCATTCGTAATATGGTGCTACAGAAGAGTGCTGAAGATTAGATTGGTAGATGACAGTTAACTAAGGAGAAGGTATCACATAGAGTTTGGGAGAAGAGGAGTTTGTGGCACAACTTGACTATAAGAAGGGATCAGTTGGTAGGACGTGTTCTGAGGCATCAAGGGATCACCAATTTAGTATTGGAGGGCAGCATGTGGGGTAAAAATCTTAGAGGGAGACCAAGAGATCAATACACCAAGCAGATTCAGAAGGATGTAGGTTGCAGTAGGTACTGGGAGATGAAGAGGCTTGCACAGGATAGAGTAGCATGGAGAGCTACATCGAACCAGTCTCAGGGCGGAGGACCACAGCAACAACAGTAGCCCAATGAAAATATATAACTATGAGCCATATAGTTTACAAGAAACCAACACACACACTAATCATATATGTGAAAACTTTGATTACTATCTGAGATTATGAAGAAATACGTTGAAATTTTAGTAGCATGGCTGGAATTAGTCTTCTACTAAAAAAATTACCAGGAGGACTTTAGCCACTAGAACTGAAGTATCTACCCAGAAGAAGAAAGAGACTGTCTTTGAAGGTGAAACAAGAGTTGAAAAGGTATTAATTTCCTCCCCCTGATAAACTTGGTAATATGTTGCATATATATCGTCATTAAAAATCTTGTAACTGAATCTGTTTTCTACTCATAAATGCAGATAGTCATACTGCAGGTACAACCATTTCGGAGGGGTATCTCTGGAGAAGTCATACTAACATGTGGTTCCTGAAGAGGGCAACAGACTTTTCAGTAGTTTCAGAGGCAACACTGTGGATGATCTGGTCTTGTAACACTAGCCAATAAGGCATTCCTATGTTTGCACTGCAAACAGTTGAAATGAAGGAAATTAGAGCCATGTACTTCCTGATGACATGCAGCCCTTTGTATGCATTAATGATGACAATATCCTTCTGGGTAAAATATTATGGAAGTAAAAGTATTATAACATTTGGATCTTCACGTGGGCACTACTCAGGAGGATATTGTCATCAGAAAAAAAGTCTTGTGTACTGTGGGTCAGAGTGTGAAATGTTACACCCCTCAGTCAGGTTGGTAGATTAAGTATGACGGTAACCCCAAAAGTAAGGTCTCCTATTTTTTTTTATAATTACATAGACCTGTTAATTTCTACAATTGTTTACATCAGTTTACAGCTTGAACATTTAGCTATTTTTCAACATAATCACCATTTCTATTGATGCATTTTTGTAGACACTGTGGCAGTTTTTGTATGCCCATGTCGTACCAGCTCACCGCCATGCTCTTCAGAAAGTTATGAACCTCTTCTTTCACCTAGTCATCGGAGCTGAATTGCTGGGACTGCAATTAACACTGACAGGTACTGTGAGACTCTGAAAAAACTCAAACGGGCTATTCAGAACCAGAGAAGAGGAACGTTGAGCAAGGGCGTACACATTCTCCATGACAACGCTCGCCCACACATCGCTTGGCAAACCATTGCTCTTCTGCAACAGTTTCAGTGGAATATAATCACCCACCCACCCACCCTATAGTCCTGACTTGGAGCCCAGTGACTATCACCTGTTGCCTAGGTTAAAAGAACATTTGGCCAGAAAGCGATTCATCTCCGACGACGAGGTAAAAGAAGAAGTTCATAACTTTCTGAACAGCATGGTGGCGAGCTGGTACGACATTTGCATACAAAAACTGCCACAGCATCTCCAAAAATGCATTAACAGAAATGGTGATTATGTTGAAAAATAGCTAAATGTTCAAGCTGTAAACTGATGTAAACCATTGTAGAAATAAATAGGTCTATGTACTTATAAAAAAAATAGGAGATATTACTTTTTGGATTACCCTCGTAGTTTTAAAAGAATGAATCAATAAATTGAAGTGGATTTAGTGAATTGTGGTGGCGGGAAAAACAGGATTCCAGGTTGGGTGAGTACTAGGTTGCTGACACAAAATCAAATATAGTTTATGTTGGAATAGGACTAGTAGTGAAAAATATAATGGGAATGCAAGTGAACTACTTCGAACAACATAATAAAAACATTTTCATAGTCAATACTGACACAAAGCTAATACCCATCACAGTAGTACAACTGTCACTATAGACAACAAAAAGATTGAAAAAGAAAGTGTGATGAAATAAAATAAATTATGAAAGTGGAGATGAAATTTAGACTGTGATGAGAGACCGGAATCCAATAGCAGGAAAAGAAAGAGAAGTAAAAATGGTAGAATGTGGATTAGGAGAAAGGAATAGAAGGGAAAGCTGCCTGGTAAAATTTTGCACTGATCACAATTTAATTACTGAAAACAATTTAAGAATCATGAAAGAAGGTTGTGAACATGGATGAGATATAGAAACACCAGAATGTTTGATGTAGAATATATAATGGTATGAAAGGTATTCCAAAAGCAGATTTGAAGCTGCAAAACATATTCAGGAACAGGTATGGACTCTGTTTGTAATTTATTGGTTATGAACTGCAGAGTAAAATAGAAGAAATTGCAGAGAATTAGGACATTAAAGATGCAGGGTCTGGAAAGAATGAAATATTCAGATGTTGGGAGTTTTGAAGGGAGCATGTGGCTGAAATCATGGAAAGGAACAAAATAGCAGATGAATGGGTGGCTTGAGAGATGGATTAGTGAAATCAGTAGAGTAACAACTAGTGTAAAGACAAGGCCCAACTTAAATCTTTGGATAACATGTGTATTGAATTTAATTAATGAAAGGAGAAAATACAAAAATGCAGCAAATAGAGCAGGCAAAAAGGAATACCATCATCTAAAAATGACATTTACTGAAAGTGTAAAATGGCTAGAGGAGAAAACCAGTGCTGTAGATGCACACATGACTATGGAAACCAAAGAGGCCATATACAGGAAGATGAAGGAACCTTTTGAGGAAGTAGAAGCAGATATTTATATCTAGAGTTTAGATGTCAAGCCAGTACTAAGCAAACAAATATGGAGTGAAATGTGGAAATAATATACAGGAGGGCTATAAAAACGAAAGAAACTTGAAGGCACTATTATGGAATGGGGAGAGGAAGTAAATGAAGATAAGATAATAAATATGATACTGCAAGAATTTGTCTGAGCATTTGCAGACATAAGTCAGAACAAATCACCTATAGTAGATGACATTCCCTCAGAATTATTGAGAATCTTGTGATAAAATACCTAGTAAAAACCAATCCACCTGGTATGCAAAATAGATGAGAAGGGTGAAACACTGTCAAACTTCAAGAAGAATGTAATAATTGCAATTCCAATTTACTGCACACATGTTGGAAAGACAGGAATGCAACACCAATCCTTTGCCTACATGTCAGTGCTTATATACCCACATAGGAGTCACACTTTGTTGCATATATGCTGCAGCGATGCCCTCAAACAAATCTTTTACCTCATTCCATAGATTTTGCATAATAAATGTGACAGAAAACATTGCAGATCATCGAACCAATCAACGTCAAACAGTCATCTCTGGGAACAAAGATGTGGAGCATTAGTCACTAAAATTCAAAAATTTTGTGCGGTATGCTGTAGACATCCTTGTGCCAAATACAGATGTGAGAGATGGGAAGGATCTGCCATGACTGTTCTTAGAAAGTTGCCATAAAAACAAAGAGAGATTCATCACAGATTTCAAAGAAATCAAAGCCCTTTTGAGAAAAGATGAACAATGTCAAAATGAGCGTAAGGAAATCAATGCAAGAAACTAAAAATCGGTAAAACCTCACTTATATCTTCCAGGATAGGTTTAATTCATTGGATATATTGACAATAGCATTTTAAAAATTAGTGTGCCTTTTCAGTTATGACAGTCTTGGACCTACAGTTCCTTACTTTGCAATACCTTTTACATTACACATTTCATATTCAGTATGTTTGCCTCAATAGTGTTTTTGTGGAAAAAATAAGTTAATTTTGGTTTATAAATTGTAAACGATAGATTATGATTTATGTTTAACAATGCATGTTTCTTGTTTTCAGATGTATCAGTGGCAAGCCTCCGTGCTGAAGCTGTACGTTGTGCACTGCTTCTACTGCCAGATGAACACCGAGAAGCACTACAGGCTCTATTGTGGCTGTTATCATGTGTAGCTCAACATTCCAGTGTCAATCAGATGACTGCCAGCAATATTGCAGTATGCCTTGCTCCCTCCATTTTTCAACTGCAGCCTGAGCTTGCTGAAAATCGGGCAGCTCATGACTGTCTTCTCTACCTTATCACAGAACACAAACATCTTTTCACAGTAAGTGCACTCTTCAGCATTTACATATAAAAGGTGTCCAACAATGAACATTCACAGTAAGACACAGCCTCATGACTGTCTTCTCTACCTTATCACTGAACACAAACATCTTTTCACAGTAAGTGCACTCTACAGCATTTGCATGTGCTTATTTTGTGTTTTATCCATTAGAAATGGTGCTTTACAAACAAATAACATTTGTTGCTGCCAGTCACAATTTCATTTTATTTATTTCCTGCATGACATTTTGGTAAATAAGCTGGTACATGGGTAGTTTTTTTCGTTTATTGACATGATACTTTGTTTACTTTGCTTACTTTCACTCTGTTATCTCATTTGGTGTTATACTTTGGAGCAACCCTGTGCACTCACCAAGAATACTCTTAGCTGATAAATGGGTACTTAGACTAATTTGCAGTGTCAGAGTGAACTTCAGGTGTCTCCGAAATCTAACCCTTTTCTCTCTTGTACATATATATATTCTATCATGCGATTTGTTGCCGACAGTATTGACTCATTCAGAAAAAACTGCCACATTTATTCAGTGAACATTAGATGGAAAAGATATACATTTGAATAACACTTCCTCTTAAACATTATACAGAAAGATACCCATTGTTAAGCAAGTTTCATTTTCAATAGGCTTCCAGCAGAACTAGAAAACTTGGGTGATAAACCTTAAGTATTCCACTCTAACTTCGAAGGTTCCTTGTAGTACACTTATCCTATTCTGTACAATAGTCCCTTGCAGTAGCTGAGAACTTCCTCCATAATCTGTTCTTTTTTGTATGGTGTCTGTTTTTTGAGTTTTATGAAATATTTAATTCTTTATCTGTTGTGAAGCCATGCACAACTGCATCACTTATCTGTACTGGGAATATTCTGTACCAGTCATCAAAATGTGTTTTTTATTTACCACAAAATGTTTCAGAACTATGTTACCTCATTATTAAGTCCTACAAAACAAGGAAACAAAAATCATTACACTGCAGTACTACACATGCTGACACACTTGTTTTTGCCCTATGGTATTGCATGCCTAATGGCATATTACCTTCAAGGTATGTGTTACAGCAGGGCACTACAGATATATTTATGTGTGTTTCAGTACTCATATGTGTAGTAATGGGATGTAATGATTTGTGTTTTCTTGTTTTATAGAACTTAATAATGGGGTAATGTGTCCCCCAAAACATATTGTCATAAATAAGTCACACATTTTTTAATCTAATCAGCATTCTGTAAACTGTGTACTGACTATGCAAAAATATTCTGTTGACACTGACCTACATAAAGAGGAATGATTGTCATAATAAAATAATGGAAATCAGAGCTAACACGGAAAGATATAGGTGTTCAGTTTTTCCATGCACTGTTCGAGAGTCGAATAACACAGAATTATTGTGAAGGTGGTTTGATGAATCCCCTGCCAGACACTTAAGTGTGATTTGCTGAGTAATCGTGTAGATGTAGACTTGTTCTATGCACAAATAGCTTTGGCTCACATTGTCCTATAGAACCTGATAAATAAACAAATAATAAATAAAAGACAATCTTGATTATTTCTCATAAGTGATGTTTTATAACTGTGATAGATCCAGGTAGGAATACTCATAACAGAATAACTAAGGCAGCCATTGTAGATAATACATACTTTATTACCAGCACCATCCCAATTGGCTGTTTAATGACTGAAGTCTCCTCTGATGATTACAATGTGATTGGGGAACTTTAGTACAACTGAACTTATGATTTCTCTAAATTTTACTGTTACATCACAAAGTGAGTCCAGTTACTATTTTGTTCCCACCTCTGATACTGGGTCTTGTATGAACAGCCTCACATGCAACTTGAATTTCTGTCTAGGTGGATCTGAGTTTCTTGTCTACTGCTACAAACACACAACCTCCATATCACATTACCCTAACCCTTTGATACATGTTTAAGTTTCCCCCAAAAATCTCAGTGCTGTCAACTTCAAGTTGTATCTGTATCTACTATTATGTGAGTCCATTCACAGATCTGTTGTTCAGAAAGAACCATCTCAACCAAAGATAGTCTCATCCCAGCAGTCTCACTGCTCACCCTTCCCCAGTAGTTCGAAGCACAGGGTGGGGGCACAAAGGACATCAAAGTGTCCACAGATGATGTAATCATCACATAGCTTTTGTGGTGTAAGCTTGGAGAGGGAATTGGTGGGGCTGGCTGCAGCATGACTATTGGTCTGCGTTGGAGTGCGGTAGGAGAGGCAGAGGACTAGGCAGTGGGGACAGCAGGATCATGCTGCAATAGCCTTAACCTCTGTCTGCGTGCATGGGAGTGGGTGCTGCATATTAGTAGCTGTGATGGTAAGGACTCCATCAGTTGATAATAATGATGTGATCATGGTTGGTTTGACATTGTGGCGAGTTTGTAGCTGCAAGTGAATTGTTTGGAGAGAAACCTGTTATCAACCTGTCGTGCCCCATGCAGTTTGTCGACCAGTTTTATGATCATTTCTTCTGGTTGAAATTGCTGCAAATTGAGATGCACTACAACAGTGTTGTTTTCGTTTGACATGTCAGTTTTGGAGGCATGCTATTAAGGAGCAAGAGAATTGCCATTTGTGAGTGCTGTACGGGTGTAGGTTCTGCTATTTGTATCCCACAGAATCCATGCATTGTACAGCAGATAGTTTCCCATGGTCATGAATGTCAAAGGCATTGGCTCCACATTTTATCACTCTGTGTGGCCTGAACATGGTGGCTACGAGGCAGGGCAGATCGTATCATCCTGCAACATCACAATCTTCTAGAGCTGGATGTACAAAAATTTTGGGTGAGCCATGTGGCCATGGAGGTGGTATTCTGAGGCATGCTGCATTGGAGATTAGGTAGTTCCTTGTTTGTGGGTGGTCATGTCGGCAAGATGAAGTCAGCTGGTAGGATGAGTGGCTCACTGTATAGGATTTCAGCAAATGAAGCAGGTAGGTTTTCTTTATGTGCAGAATGCATGCCTAGAAGCACCCAACGCAAGAATTCTTTCCAACCATCACAAATCACACATGAGTGCCATTTTTAGTGTATGGTGCCAGCACTCCACCAACCCATTGCTTTGAGGGTGATATGTGTGGTGCAGAAGTACTGCTCACTGCAAAGATTACAGAATTCAATAAATAGTGCTGACTCAGTCTTTCCTGATGGAAGCAGGACAGCCAAAATGTAACACTCATGATTGTACAAATACTCTTGCTGCAGTTTCTGCTATGATGTCAGGGAGAGGTACAGCATTGACTAAGCAGATGACCCAATCAACTGCAGGGAGAATGTGCTGGAAGACTCCGGGAGGAGCCCATAGATATCGAACTTGACAATGTTTCAGCTGTGTCTTACAGCAGTGGCAAGTTGTACAAGGTTGTGTCTAATTTTTGCAGTCTTATTTGATGCTAGGCCATATGAAATGGTCTATTATTAGTTTGGTTGTGAGACATACTCCTTGGTGTGACATTCCATGTAGTTGGTCAAAAATAGCCTTCTGCATGGGAAGTGGGATGAAGGGTCTGATGTTGTTTGGTGCTATGTTCCACCAAACTTGCACAGAGTAGCCAGGCACAGTGTGTCATACTATTTTCAACCCAGTCGTGATGTTATCTAGAAGGATGCATGTTTTTTTTTTTTTTTTTTATTTATCTCATTGTTGTGCTTTGGCTGGCTCATCATAGTTGAAATCCACCAAGAAGATATTTATCCAGGAAAGGTAGTCTGTGGTGACACTGTCTGCCCTGTGGAGTTGCTGGAAATTGGTCATAAACTGTGTGATATAATCCCGATGTCAAAAACACCATTGGCTACTGTCTTTTGATGGGTTATGAATAGAACCTGCCAATGTCTATTAATTGGTATAAAAAGTAAGTTTTGTACCCTCAATGTCAACTTTAAAATGACTCACCACTGCATTTATTGTGAACAACTCCGTATCATATGCTAACCACTTGCACTGGGAATCAGATTTTTGTATGTGTGTTTGGGGAGGGGGGGGGGGGCAAGAAAAAGAAGAGGAAGAAGAAGAATAAACATGCAACAGTTGCTGTACTCACACTATAATTTATCGAAGCACTGCTTCTATCACCATACCACTCACATCAGATGTGATTGATAGGGCAGTGGCTGCCATTTGTGGGATCGATACAAGATTTCTTCTGCCACATGCATGTTTTTGTGCCATAGTATTCATAATTGGTGCTGGAATGGCAGGCAGAGGAGATAAGTCCATCAGTAAAAGTTCACCACGTCAAGAAATTGGCATAATATTAATTTGCCTGGGCAAAGTATTAATCTTTTGTACACTTCTGTGTCAGATAGCACTCTGTTGCAACACCACATATGAGTCCTGAGGAGCAAGGGGCTCAAACACTGTGAGACAAATTCACTGTTGTGACCTTTGTTGGTGGTGGTATGGGTGTTGCAATCTGTCCCATTGTTGTGTGTAAGTCCATTGTTGAAGCCTCAGTGCTCACTGTCCCATTTGTGATGTTGAAGCTGGATCAGTGTGACTGCTTATCTGTGAGATGTTGCAGGTAATAAGAAGGAGTAATTTGCCTGGGTTTCCTTTTGTAAAGGAACGTCTAAAAATAGAGTTTATTGTTTCTGCTTTTGATTTGCTACCCTCAATTTCAGCCCCAGTATCATCTGTGAGTGACTGGATACTAACTTTGGTGCCACTAACAGTGTTTACATATGACCAAATCTTCTTTGGGTTTTGTGAAAGATCTTTTGAAAATATTTTGCTATGGTGGTCATTGAAGGCTTCACACATGGCTCTCTTGACAGACAAATGTGTTTCATTCAGAATCTGTTGATCAGTGGGCCTATGTTTCATTTTAGACCTATTATGCTGTCATCTTTGTTTCCTTAGAAGGTTCTTTGTGGTGCCTCTACTCCAGGGAGGTTTCCTCCCATCACAAACTGTTCTACTGGATATGTATGTATCCAGTCCATGGTCTGCTATACTTTTGAAGTTTACCCATGGTTCTTTTACATGCTCCTGTCCTGAGCTAAAAGTTACAAATTCCCCAATGAGATATGACACTACTACTTCTTTATCTAGTTTACTGAACATATAAATCATTCTACTTATTTTAGTTTCCCTTTGTACTTTGGTAGTCATTGTTGCAACGACTGTCTGATGGTCACTGATACCAGTTTTAGTGTGTATATCCTCAAAGAGGTCAGGTCTTTTTGTTGCCAGTAGGTTTAATACATTTCCATCACAAGTGAGTTTTCATTTGGTTATGTTTCACAGGATATCTTGTCATGCCCACCATTAACAAAACTGTAACCATCCCAATTGGCTGTTTAATGACTGAAGTCTCCTCTGATGATTACAATGTGATTGGGGAACTTTAGTACAACTGAACTTATGATTTCTCTAAATTTTACTGTTACATCACAAAGTGAGTCCAGTTACTATTTTGTTCCACCTCTGATACTGGGTCTTGTATGAACAGCCTCACATGCAACTTGAATTTCTGTCTAGGTGGATCTGAGTTTCTTGTCTACTGCTACAAACACACAACCTCCATATCACATTACCCTAACCCTTTGATACATGTTTAAGTTTCCCCCAAAAATCCCAGTGCTGTCAACTTCAAGTTGTATCTGTATCTACTACTATGTGAGTGCCATTGCTCTTTTGGAATACTTTAAACTCTGGCAGTTTGTTGTGAACGCTTCAGCAGTTAACTACTAGGATTTTAACACTCTCATGTGTGGGGGTCATTTCTTGGGATTGTACACTGATGCTTGTGGGTCTCCTGTGGCTATCAATATTTGGACTGGATATTATGTCACCTAAGCTAAGAAACCTTAGTGTGCACTCCATAAATAGTCAGCTACCTGGGTAGCAGCCTCTGATTTGTAGTGCACGCCTGACCCATTTAGAGGGACCCTACAGTTCTCAACCTAATGATGTGATCGCAAGAATTCACAGCCTAGCTTGTCACAGAACCTTCACAGTCTCTGGTTCAAGCCTTCAACCCTACTCAGAACTGGGGAGCCACGATCTGTTCTGAGTACAATGCTGCAGATTGTGAGCTTTGTCGAAACCCTTGTGACCAAGGCTGGTATTCTCATCCTTCTCTGTCAGTTGTTGAGAGTGATCCAAGTATTATCTCAGAGCACAGACAGCAGGCATCATTTGGCCTAATGTGCACCACAATTTGCACATGGTTAGACCCTGTTTCCTTACTGGCTGTGAGAATTGCCTCTTCAACACATTGAATAGGGCTCCCAGGCATACACTCAGAGTGAACATGGTGTTGCTGTTTCTCTAATGGGTACCATTATTCACTGTACATTTGAACTACTGATGATTAATACACCCCTGCTGTTTCGGTTTGCTCCCAGTTGGCACAGGATACATCACAATTCCCAACAGATGAAGTGATTCTCACTGGCTCAGTTTCAGTGAAAACACCACATCGGCCTTTTTGGTTATAGGGATGGCTGTAACATCATAAGTTCTGTCTGGTCCCTGTCTTCCCTGTACAGAATGCCTAGATCTATCACTGAAACACCACTCACAGTTAAGTGGATGAATTGTAACAGATCCTGTATTTCCTGCTGTATCTCATGCAGAGAACATCTAACCAACCAGCATGTGCTGTACAGTTTTACCACACCGTAATCCTACTGAGCACACACAAAATGTTCTCAGTTGCCTTGGTCTTCTTCCATGTACCCTACCAGATCTGTAAAGATTTTTCAAAGGCATGTGGCACAAACAATAATAATAAAATTTTATCACAATCGTATTACCACTATGAACTGATATTATGACAGCTGTTATTTAATATCTCTTGTTGTCATCAGTACATTGTATTGTTGTTGTATCCAAATATTATACACCTAACAGTGCTTTTGCTTCTCTCTCTCTCTCTCTCTCTCTCTCTCTCTCTCTCTCTGTGTGTGTGTGTGTGTGTGTGTGTGTGTGTTTCTATTTCTCTTTATTGTTGTTATTCATCAGCAGTGGAATTATTTAAATACTACGAAAAGGAAGAGACCTTATACCTCACATCATCCATCACCACCACCATCAGCACCACTATTAGCATCACGAGTGTACATGCTCTGCCTGAATGAAGATTGTTTGTAACAATTATCAAATTGTTAAATTTCATCTACAGACTGACTGTGTAATATGCTCGTAACAGTTCCATCGAATCGCCATGCCATCTCTAGCTAAATTTAACATAACGTTATTGTGTGTCTGTTCAAATTGATATTGAACAGTGTTGCACACAATGCAATAGAAATGAGTCTCATAAAAGTTTCTTATACTGTGGGACATTATATTTTTGTACTTACTCATGAAATTTATGTTACAGGTGACAGATGAAATGCTCTCCCAGTGTCACTTTAACTATATGGAAGAAAGTGTTCCAGTTACAATGGAGGAGCTAGGCAGTGACATGCACCAAGACTGGCGAGGGTATCTTTATGCTTGCACTACAGCTCTTCTCAAGGAAGCAAGAGACAGGTAGAATTTGTAAATCATTATGTTTTTCTTTAGTATGCTAGAGTTGCATTAGTTTTGTGGTTCTCATACATTTTAACTGATTTGAAAGCTACGTTTCTAAGTAGGAAACAATACATAAACTTTTAATCTGTGTTCCAAACATTACATAACTTTATGGTGTTCTCTCTTAAAACTTTTTATTTACATTTGGAAGGCTTCAAGTCCTACAAACAGACATTTTAAAAATAAAGGAAAACTCTCCACACTTTTATTAATTTTCTTCTCCACTAATTTGTTACTGCTGCATCCAGTTATTGAAATAGTGATTAGATTACTTAAAAAGAAAAATGAAATAAAAAATTTATTAAGTTTTGTGAACACTGACACCAGTCACTAATCAAGCGCTGTTTATAAATTCCCAGTTTAGAGCACAAAAGTCATTTGTCAGCACTTTCTGTACACACTGCAACACAGTATAAATGACACATAGTTCATAATAGTTACTAATCCTGTGAATTCTCCAGGACCCATGTGCATCCATAGCATAGTGGTAGTGTTACCGCTTACCACACAAGGGCCCGGGTTCGATTCCTGGCAGGGGACTGGGTGTTGTCTGTCCTTCATCATCATTTTCATCATCATTGACTCACAAGTCACCAATGTGGCTTCACCTAAAAATGACTTGCAATACAGCGGCCGAACTCCTCCGAATGGGGCCTCCCAGCCAACAATGCCATATGATCATTTCATTTCATTCCAAGACTAAAAATGAAAATAACTGGAATAGACGCAGTATGAATTATGCTGGTGTATAGTGCTCATAAGTGAAGCAGTACTTGAACCAAATGGTATCACAATCCACCAAGACAGAATTTAATAGTGATAGACAAAACTTTACAGTTGCCAGATACCAAGCAGGCCCATTTGTAACATGAAACAGTTCAAAGAACAATCAGTCAAGTGCAGAGTCATCATCAATACTTCAGTCAGCTGTGGAGAGAAGCCACACTAGCTAACAAACAGAAGTGAGAGTGTGCCTGTGGTTTGGGTGGCTGATGGGCCCAAGTGACATGTCATCCAAAGACATGGTGTTATTCACCACTTGCAATGACCCACTAGGTGTACTTGAAATGAAGCATGTTGATAGTATGGCATTATTGATTGATACATCTGATAGATTACATGACTTCTTTCTAAGTTATATGGGTTAATCATGCTGCTATGTGTTTCAAAACTCAATAAAGAAAACTTGAGTAGTAACTAGTACAGAAAATATTGGTGTGATACTAAGTCAAATCTTTTAGGAAGTCAATGAATACTTCATCTATCTGATTACTATGGTTCATGGCTTTCAAGACATGAGATGAGAAAAACATAAGTTGGGTTTTAAATGAACAATGTTTCCAGAATGGCTGTGACACACACTGTTGTATTTTAAGCTGCTACCCAGGTGGAAACCTGAGAGATTTTTATCAGTAATATATCCTGGGAAAGTCTACATACATACCACTTACATTATCTATATCACTCATCTTTGCAGTGGTATGAGTGTTAAACTGGAACAGTACTCATTAATTTTGCTTTCTAAAGGAATATTTGAACATTGAGTTCAGCATGTCTATTTTTGATTTGCTACCCTCAATTTCATTTACTGTGTTAGCCATGAGTATCTGGAAACTATCTTTGGTGCTGTTGAGAGCCCCACTTACGACCAGAATTTCTTTGGATTTTGTGAGATGTGTTTTGATAAGATTGTCTTGTGGTAATCATTGCAAGCTTCATGCCCTCTTAACACCCAAACAAGTTTCCATTAGCATTTCTCTCTCTACAGTCCCGTACTTTGTTTTACACATATATTGTGCAGTGATTTCTGTTTCTTTCCTTACAAACACTGTGAAACATAGATGGCCCCTCCCATCACATACTGTTCTACTATGTTCATATGTATCCAATTCTTGTTCAGCTATGTCTCTCAATTAGTATTATGAATGTGTAAATCATGCCCTCTATACTTTGGTAATCATTGTTGTTACAAGTGCCTCATAGCCATCAATTCTAGTTTCAATGTGGACATTAACAAAATGGTCATGCCCATTTCTTGTGATTAGATCCAACATAGATTCATGAAGCGTGGGCTTCTCAATTATCTGTTCTAGGTAGTTTCTAGAGAAGGCATTTAGAACTGTATTGCAAGATATCTTGTCATGAACATAATGAAAAAAGCTATAATTATCTCAGTTGATTGTTGGATGGTTAAAATCTGTTCCAGTGATACATATTAGTGAGCTGAAGTTTACCCTAAAGTTTTTGGTCACTTCTAGTTGCCAATAGAAAGATTCAACTATACCTTTATATCAACCCTTTGTACTGAGGTATTCCCAAATAATTCTGCATGTTGCTCCAATTTCTGTCTTTGTGGACATGTCTATTGTGACAAATATTCCACCTCTATTTTCCACTAACATATCTTTTTGACATTTACTTTTATCCCAAAAATCTCACTCCCATTGATTTCAGGTTTTATCCAGGTTACTGTGTCCAGTATTATATGAACCCCAGTGCTTTTTAGGAGTGCTTCAAACTCTGATACTCTGGAATAAATGCTCCAGCACTTGATCACTAGGATCTTAACAGTCTTCCCCATGCCAACCAGCCTGAATCCTCCAGACATCAATCATGAGAAACCTACCTCGTGTTTTCTCATCTGGCACCCTACAAGCTGTGGATCAAGGTAGTCAGGTAGATAAAGTGAAAGAAGAAATTGATGCCACATAACTTAAAGAACACTGTCTAAAATACCCAGATTTAGTAAATACTGTGGAGTACAAGATTCAGTAGTGCTCAGAACTGCCCTTATCATGAGTAAAAGTATTCTAAAATAATGTGTATAACCAGGGTTACTCCTCAGGAAGGTGGAAGTAAGCTGAAGTAGACTTGATGATAACCAATAATGTAACCTTTATTGTGAAAAACAAAAAGTAATAACATATCAGTACCACAGTATGAAGATAGTTCCATTACTTGTCTTGATGCTTGTTGGTTGTTACTGTATCAGTATATTGCCAATTAAAATGAATACAAGGCTTTGGATTTCACCAGGTGAATATTCACATATAGTATAAATTTCAATCATGTCAGTGTAGGAATAGGACATGCTAATTATCCATCAGCACTGTTGTTGAGTATAATCTCCAATAACTTTCTTAAGACGGGCTTCAATAAAGACCTATCATTTACATGAAATTTTATAAGCTAAAATTCCTTTGTGTATGTATGGCCAAACATCTGTGCATGTTGTTCTGAAAATAAACATAAATGCAAAAGTTCAACTTTAGGTCATGAAATATGATCTCATACTAAATTAACACAGGCATTTATTTGTAGTGTTTTTGTTATATTATCAAAGACCATTTCCCAAATGTATAACAAGAGCACAACCAGAAAACAGACAATGAACTTTTTGATTAAAGTAAATGTTTCTTTGTGTTACTTTATTGCAGAAGTAGAGGCTGGATTTTTGTACCATGCACAGCCGATACCTTAGTGGAAATGTCATACAAAAAAGTTGGTGATGGTCATCCACTTCGTCTGTGGCGGGTCAGCACAGAAGTTGAAGCACCACCACAGGAGCTGTTACAAAGGGTACTTCGGGAGCGTCATATGTGGGATCATTCTCTTCTAAAATGGAGGGTTGCTGCAAAACCTGACACTCGTGGGGAAGTATTCCAATATGTGTGCTCAAGCATGGCTCCGCTGCCTTCCAAAGATTATTGTGTGCTCAGGTAAATTGATTTGTATTGTCATTGCCTCCTGCAATCATTTTCTGATTGCTGAGACTTTTTTTGATTATCATATTAGTCACTTCATTTTATGACTCCCCTGTTGCTGCTCTTCATTGTGTTGTTGATTTGAAGTGTAGTATTATAATTCACAAATCATCAGAATGAAGTGGATGATATGTCTGTGAAACTATCAAGCAACTGAAAATTGAACTAAATCCAGTGCCTCAGTACACAGATCTGCTGTGAATGTCAAAAAGTTTCAGTTCTAAATTTTATGTGTGGAAAGCCACTGTTTAAACAGTAAAGTAGAATACACATTGAAAATGTTGTAGAAAAGTTCTTGTAGAATGTAAGTACTTTTGGAGTAAAGGTAATCACAGGAGACAAGGAGAGGGACTGGGGTTGGGTGGCTTGTGGCTTAGAGGGAGGTAGTCAGTTTTCTGGCTAGAAATGAGGGACAGGTGGCAGATATATGGGCTAGGCATGTTAATGCAGGATTGTAGGGGCCAGTGGGGAGTGACACATGCTGAAGGTGGCATGGGGATGGAAACTGGAAAGAGTGACAGGACAGAGGAAGGAAAAACAATTGGGTGGAGGGTGCGGAGACAGTGGGTTACCCCAAACTGAGGCCAGGATGAATATACCGAGCGAGGTGGCGCAGTGGTTAGCACACTGGACTCGCATTCGGGAGGACGACGGTTCAATCCCGTCTCCAGCCATCCTGATTTAGGTTTTCCGTGATTTCCCTAAATCGTTTCAGGCAAATGCCGGGATGGTTCCTTTGAAAGGGCACGGCCGATTTCCTTCCCAATCCTTCCCCAATCCTTCCCTAAACCGAGCTTGCGCTCCGTCTCTAATGACCTCGTTGTCGATGGGACGTTAAACACTAACCACCACCACCACCAGGATGAATACAAGAGTGGGGTATGTGTGCCAAGGATAACTCCCTTCTGCATAGTTCACAGAAGCTGGTGATGGAGGGAAGGGTCGAAATGTACCAGGTTGTGAAGCAGACTGAAACTGAGCATGTTGTGCTCTGGTCAACTTTGTTCTTGGCAACAGTTTGGTGATTTACATTCATCCTGATGGGCAGATGGTTGGTAGTCATGTCAACATAAAAGTCTGTACAGTATTTACGTCAGGATTGGTATGTGACATGATTGCTTTCACAAGTGGCCTTGCCTCTGATGGGGTATAGGATAAGCCTGTTACAGGACTGGAATTGGAGTTGCTGGATGGGTGTACTGGGCAAGTCTTGCACCTTGTTCTGCCACAGAGGTATGGTGGTATGAGGTTCGACAGCTGAAGTCTAATAACTGAACGAAGTAATTTTCTGCTTCAGTCCATATGTTATTTTATTTATGCTGCTGGCCAGTTTCAATTATTAAATCACAACACAAGTAAAATAACATACTGCCTAAAATGTAAATTTGTTTCATTTGATTATTTAAATAAGATTAATGGTTGCAATAAAAGCGTACTTCAATCATAATGGGGAAGAGGAAGATATATGCATGGAGAAAAGCAGCTTATTTTTTCCCATTTTCCTTGACTTTTTATTTTACCCAGAGGAGTATAAATCAAAATATACATCAGTTTGACAAAGTCATTAATGGCATTAATGTAGATTTATGTACTAAGGCTTCAGGGTGAACAGAAATGATACATGCATAGCTTACAAAGTCAAGGTTCAACAGGTCTGTATCTGAACCTTGACATGCTGTCCTGAGCAATAGCGAGATTTTTCAAATGTCTGATGGTCTCATAATAATTAGTTATTGCATGTGTTAGACCTTTCAATTACAATCCTCTAATAGTATCATACTATTCATGGCGATTAGGAGCTCCAAGAAGAATTCATATAACTTCAGTATTGTTGCAGAAGCTTGGTAATTATATTGTGTTTCCTTTTTAATACTGTGCATTATTTGTATTCTATCCACTTCCATAAGAAGAGAAGAACTACTAATGCACACTAGTGTAGTAGCGTTTGATCTGTAGGTCGCTGCATCAGTGTTTTCATTGTCAATATATGTCTGGCACTGCTACACTCTCATACTCGACATAGTCGTTTATACAACATGGATGACCAGTAAACATACTGCTCTGAGGAGCGTCTGTTAATAATCCTCACTTTTTCATTGATGTATCACCACCACTTTCCCTTTCACCTTCAATTATTAACCTTGATGGGCAGTTCTTCTGGTCCATTCTCTGTTTGTACCAAATATGTCTTCTTTTGTTTTCTTCTAACTTTTCTTGTACAGTTCCAGTAAGAAACTGTTTTCCACTGGCAATATTTGTAACCCTTATTATATTTGTACATTGAGCATGTTTTCTTGTTTTTGGCACTTATGTGCATTTCAGGATGCCTCAACACAACCATGTGGGGGAGAGTAGTTTGTTTTACAAAACTATGATCATGTTAGTTTTTAGGTTCTCAGTGATTGTTTCACATGTCATCTTGAACCCAAATACTTCATACAATCTTGTCATTACCATAAGTAACACCTAAATAGTGACACTGTGTTTTGTTATTGTTGACAACAGTTTAGATTTGGATCCATGT
Organism: Schistocerca nitens; assembly: GCF_023898315.1. Taxonomy (NCBI): domain Eukaryota; kingdom Metazoa; phylum Arthropoda; class Insecta; order Orthoptera; family Acrididae; genus Schistocerca; species Schistocerca nitens. Next base: position 713,179,260 of record NC_064616.1, read on the forward strand.
TCCTCAACAGCAAAGGTTGTTAATGCACACTTGCATGGTGACACTCAATTTGAATGCAACCAGTTTGAATCCTGCTACTGACAGAAATTTTCATCGTCAGTGTTTGGCCAGCAAGGGAGGGTTAAATTTTAAGCTTGTCCACAATATATCGTGGAATAAGAACATGCGATACTGTTACATCTGGATTCAATTATTATATAATAAACACAGTGTTTTGCTTGCTACACACATTCATTCATATTATATTCAGTAAAATCACTAATTCATGTTTTAGGTCATTTATTTATTTATTTTTGTCACCAGCATGACAAATTGACTCAAACATTTACTAATCAGCTAGTAGCAGCAGTAGCACCAGTCTTCATCAACAGTAGTAGCAGTAGTAGTGAAATTCCGAGATGCAATTATTAGCAGGGTTTCATAAAGAGAATTGACAGGTCTAGTAATATTTCAGAATGTAAAGTACTCCCTGATACACATTACAGCCCTTTGCAAAGAATGAGTTTATATGTATTTGAGAAACAGTCTATTTCAACAACATCATCGAAACAAATATTAAATCAGTTAATCTCCTTTATGAAATCTATCATGTTTTCACATAGATCTTCATGAACTAAATCTTTTGTTGTACCAGTAACATTTATTTATAATGCTCATGTCCTGATCGTTAATAAATATTACATTACTATTTCTGCATCAGTCAGTCTCTTCGCTTTACATTCTAAGTTATCTACAGACACACTTTTAAATAGAATTTAATCATCTTAAAGAAAGAAGGTATACAGTTCATCTGGTCTAGTGTTTTGTATAGCCATATTAGGTTTTTATAAAAATTTGCCATTACTCTTTTTTTTAGGTCTTGGAGAACAGATCTCCCTAAAGGAGCATGCATAATAGTTGAAACATCAGTAGAGCATGCTGAAGCACCTATAATGCCTGGTGCAGTCAGAGGCATTGTTCTAGCTTCAAGGTACCTAATTGAACCTTGTGGATCTGGAAAGTCCCGCATAATTCATCTTTCCAGAGTTGATACCAAGTAAGTGCTTCTTAATAATCCATGATTGTATGAAAATCTCAATGAAACCTTTCATATAAATGTATTTTATTTAGATTGTTAAGGCTGTAATAAGGTTGCATTTATTATTTAATGATGTGTTTGTTTCACATTCAGTTTTGTAGTTAGTGTTGAACAGTTAAATTAAAGTTGACAATTAATCTTTGAGAATATAAATTGCGCAGTCAGTCTCAATTTGAATTTCAAAGGGTGTCTTCGCAGAACACGTTATTTTTCAATCAGCAAAAACAAAATCGGAATGACAAAATATTGCCAACTGGTATATTCTCTGCAGTTCACACCATTCTCATCAAAAAGCTCAGATATTATGCTATCAGAATTCTTGCTAATTGAACCTTGTGGATCTGGAAAGTCTTGCATAATTCATCTTTCCACAGTTGATACTAAGTAAGTGCTTCTTAATAATCCATGATTGTATGAAAATCTCAATGAAACATAACATCTTCAGAATATGGAATAATCAGTGGAAGTATACCATAGACATCAATATTGAGCCCACTCTTGTTCATGTTATACATAAATGATCATCCATTATGTACCAAAGAAGCAAAAATAATTTTCTTTACTGACAAAGCAAGTATTATAATCGTATCATAGAATAACTTCAAAACCTTTGGAAAATAATGTAACCTACTCATGTATTTTATATTTTAAAATTTTGGTAACATATTTATTGTGTTTAATCATTTCTTATACCAAATTCTGTAATTGTTTTAAAATTATCAGTAAAACGTAACTCAAAAATTTAAGTCTTCATAATGAATGTGACTTTTTGCAACAAATGTCATATTAACATTCTCAGGTTTGAGACCCTTCATACACATCTGCATACCTTTAAAAATTATATTTTGAAAGAAAGTCGGTGACAGTTAACAAAATTTGTATTTTTTTAAATCTTTTTTAGTGGTCAGAAGTACCTCTCCCCTTGCTGTACACATTAAGGAAAACGTTTTGCTATTGCTAAAATTTTGCTAAAACATATTTGCATGTTCTGGAGCCTTTTTAAAAAAGATGTTATTAATAAAAGTTAACAACAGTTAACTAAATTAATAAAAAGCTTTTTTTTATGGCAGGCATAAAATACCTCCCCTTCCCCCCTCCCCCAACACACACACACACACACACACACACACACACACACACACACCATGGAAAATGCATTGGTGTTACCAGGGTTAATACAATTTAGATAAAACACTGTACATGCAGTTCAGTACTGCACAAGGCCTGACCACACTATAATAAATAATGCATGAGGGTAAATCAATATAAGAAACAGAACATTCTAAATTTTTAAATATTTATGTTGGTAACAACATTAATGGAAAGTAACATGTTACAGAGCATCTTAAATGTCTCAGCTCTGCAACTTTTTATGTTATAGATTATATTAGAATTTAGAGATGAAAATGTAAAAAAGTTGACTTACTTTTCCTATTTTCGATCACTAATGTCTTACAGCATCATATCCTTGGGAGCTCATCATTGAGGAAAATAGTGTTCATTACACAGAAATGTCGAATAAAAATAATCATGAAGTTAGTTGTCAACATTTAATCACAGTTTGAAAACAAGAGAAATATTCATAACTGTAATACTGGATGGAGAAATTATTAACACTATCCATCACTCAGCCTTAGTGTGACACAGAAAGGAGTGAGGTATTTTCCTTCCCAGTGACATACATAATTTAATGGGGAATAAAATTAACTTCAAACATAAACCAAAATCATATCTGCTTGGCAACTACTTCTAATCCATGTAAGATTTTATGAGTATGGAGTAGTTCAATTATTGTGTGGATTTATTTTTTTGGGAGAGTAAAGAAGAGAGAGACTTTGAATGTGGTTAAGTATAAATCACTGCATGGAGAAAAAAACACAAAAAGCACCATTAATAAATCATGTACATATATGGTCAGCTTGTTGTCATCCATATTTTCCACTGAAAATGTACTATAACTGTAAAACTGACTCATTCCATATCATGGCAAGAGCTTGCAATTAAGTAATCACTCACTTTATGATTGAAGTACTGGGCTCTTAATAGGCACATAAGCAAGACTGAAAATATTACTGAACCTCCAGACAGGTTCAACAATGTATAAGATCTTATTTATGTACCTGTAATTGGTTCAATATATCAGCTATTTGGTGAGTGGTTAACTTTACTCCCTTCATTATGAATATTCCATCCAGAACTGTCCTATATCATATGGGTCAACAAACCAAGAACAAACATAGAATAAAATTAAGGCTTATTATCAAATATGAAGAGACAAAGGGTGAAATCTTTGCTCCTGAATTATTAAGGAGTATAAAACTGTAGGGGAGATCTACAGATTTCACATTCTGACCAACTAACAACTGCTCATTGAATGCAAACTACTATATGGAGAGGATGAAATGTCAAAGATGTATTTTTTTGTTTTTTGTTAGTTAGCCACTCATAAAAAATAAATATTATATGGATGTTGCCCAAATAAATAAGAAAATTTTATAACAAAACAGAAAGTATAAAAATGAAATATGTTTGCATGTATACACATAAATAATGAGCACAGGATAATTCAAATTAATACTCTCTGTCTATCTCCTTCTCCCCCTCTCTCTGTCCTTTTCCTCCTCCCCTCTATCTCACTGTACATCTTCCCCCTCCCACCTCTTTTTGCCCATCTCCTCCTCTTATCACTCTGTCCATTTCCTTCTTCCCCCTCTCTCTGTCCGTGTCCTGCTCCCCCTTGTCTCTGTCCATCACTTATGCCACACCATTTTCACTCTCACCCTCATCTCCACCCCAACAGCATCTGGCTCTTACCAACACAGCAGGCTTTTACCCTGTGAGTAATTACGTTGGATAATAGAAATTTGTGGGTTTAAACATAACTGAAAGAATTGTATCTGTCATCATTTGAAATTTCTAAAATTTTTTCATGTCTGATGAACAGTATTTGTCTGAAATAAATGTTTACAGAATCATGCTACATGTAAAAGGCATTTGCTTCTTAAGAACTGCAAAGTACAATATTTATTGTCTTATGAGTAATGGACTACAAATTTATGAGAACAGAAGTGTGTGCATGCTTATGTTCCTAACAATAAAAAGCCCTTTATATGTAGTATAATTGTGTAAATATTTTACGTCAGACAACTATTGTTCATTAGATATGAAAATATTTTTGAAATTTAAAATTATAAGATAGAATTGTTTCAGTTATTTTTAAACCTGAAAACTGATATTTGCCAACATAATTAATTACAGAGTAAAAATGTGCTGTGGGAGTAGGAGCCACCTCCAATTCTACATCTACATCTACATGATTACTCTGCAATTCACATTTAAGTGCTTGGCAGAGGGTTCATTGAACCACAATCATACTATCTCTCTACCATTCCACTCCCGAACAGCGCGTGGGAAAAACGAACACCTAAACCATTCTGTTAGAGCCCTGATTTCTCTTATTTTATTTTGATGATCATTCCTACCTATGTAGGTTGGGCTCAACAAAATATTTTCGCATTCAGAAGAGAAAGTTGGTGACTGAAATTTCGTAAATAGATCTCGCCGTGACGAAAAACGTCTTTGCTTTAATGACTTCCATCCCAACTCGTGTATCATATCTGCCACACTCTCTCCCCTTTTACGTGATAATACAAAATGAGCTGCTCTTTTTTGCACCCTTTCGATGTCCTCCGTCAATCCCACCTGGTAAGGATCCCACACCACGCAGCAATATTCTAACAGAGGACAAACAAGGGTAGTGTAAGCTGTCTCTTTAGTGGACTTGTTGAATCTTCTAAGTGTCCTGCCAATGAAATGCAACATTTGGCTCGCCTTCCCCACAATATTATCTATATGGTCTTTCCAACTGAAGTTGTTCATAATTTTAACACCCAGGTACTTAGTTGAATTGACAGCCTTGAGAATTGTACTATTTATCGAGTAATCAAATTCCAACGGATTTCTTTTGGAACTCATGTGGATCACCTCACACTTTTTGTTATTTAGCATCAACTGCCACCTGCCAAACCATACAGCAATCTCTTCTAAATCGCTTTGCAACTGATACTGGTCTTCGGATGACCTTACTAGACGGTAAATTACAGCATCATCTGCGAACAACCTAGGAGAACTGCTCAGATTGTCACCCAGGTCATTTATATAGATCAGGAACAGCAGAAGTTTCAGGATGCTTCCCTGGGGAGCACCTGATATCACTTCAGTTTTACTCGATGATTTGCCGTCTATTACTATGAACTGCAACCTTCCTGACAGGAAATCACGAATCCAGTCACACAACTGAGACGATACCCCATAGGCCTGCAGCTTGATTAGAAGTCGCTTGTGAGGAACGGTGTCAAAAGCTTTCCGGAAATCCAGAAATTCGGAATCAACTTGAGATCCCCTGTCGATAGCGGTCATTACTTTGTGCGAATAAAGAGCTAGCTGCATTGCACAAGAACGATGTTTTCTGAAACCATGCTGATTATGTATCAATAGATCATTCCCTTTGAGGTGATTCATAATGTTTGAATACAGTATATGCTCCAAAACCCTACTGCAAACCGACGTCAATGATATAGGTCTGTAGTTCGATGGATTACTCCTACTACCCTTCTTAAACACTGGTGTGACCTGCGCAATTTTCCAATTTGTAGGTACAGATCTATCGGTGAGCAAGTGGTTGTATATGATTGCTAAGTAGGGAGCTATTGTATCAGCGTAATATGAAAGGAACCTAATCGGTATACAATCTGGACCTGAAGACTTGCCCGTATCAAGCGATTTGAGTTGCTTCGCAACCCCTAAGGTATCTACTTCTAAGAAAGGTAGGAGTGAGACCGATGTGGCACAGGAGATGGGCAGAGAGAAGGGGGAAGAGGACATGGGCGGAGAGAGGGGAGAAGGAGGAAATGGACAGAGAGGCAAGAGGAGGTGATGTGCACTGATATAGTAAGAGGTAGAGCGGTAGAGATTGACAGAGAAGGGGAGGGAGGAAGTGTTGGCAAGAGACATTGGGGAGGTGGAGATGGACACAGATAGGGGGAAGATGGAGACTGACACAAAGAAGGGGGAGGAGGAGATTGTGCAACATATGTGACATACATATGCATGTGAAGCCATGAGTAAAATGGTAGTAGATTACAAAAATGGATGTATTGACACATATATGTACGTATCTTTCACATTGCCTCCTAAACCCTGCATTGACTTCAACCAAACTTAGTACACATTCCACTTATTGTCTGGAAAGAACCACATACCTCCCATTTTGGTGGGAATGGTTGTGAAAACCAGGTGATATAGGAGATGGACAAGAGAGAGGGGGAAGGAGGAGATGGATAAAGAGAGAGGAGAGGAGGAGATGGACGGGGAGAGGTGGCAGGAGGAGATGGACGGAGAAAGGGGAAGGAGTGAGGGGGGATGGGAGATGGACAGAGAGAGTGGGGAGGAAGGGTAGGTGTCAGAGGCAGGCAGAAGATTGAGAGGAGTGCAAAAGGAAGAGGGAGTCAGGAGGGAGAGGGAAGAGGGATGGGTTGTGAGGAGGCAGATGGGTGAGGTGCAGTTTGAGGGGGCAGGTGGAATAGGGGAGAAAGAAATAGAATGGGGAAAGACAGATTATGAGAGAGCTTTAAATTTTTCCTGGTTATTTTGATGAAACTGCAGCTCTTAGAAGATACCGGGGCAACATTGGGTATTGAGTTAGTACATTGTGTAGTCAAGGTATAATAAGTACTTTTAAATTTCTGAACAGGAACTCATAGAGTGTGTGCAAATGACTGTGTCTTGATATCTGGATAGGCCTCTTCTTACCATAGGGGTTTACTTTAAACAACAAGCAGTGTAACCCCAAAATAGCCACAGTATAACATCTTGTGCACTTCATGTGGTGCAAAATTTGAGATAATTTCTGGAGCAAATTGGGCTGAGTTGAGTCTCCGTGCAAGTGTCATTGCATACGTTACATTACATTAATGCATGTTCCATAGATCATGGATACAACAATTCATAATGATGTGAAACATGTTGGTTTAACAAAAGTTTTCTTTACGCAATATATATATTTTTTAATTTTTTTATGTTAATACTTCATGTCTGAAAAATCATCTATTGATTAGAAAGAGTTGTCATTCAGAAATTCTTTTAATTTGTTTTCAAATGTTGGTTGGCTATCCATCAGACTTTTGCTGCTATTTGGTAAATGATCAAAGACTTTTGCGGCAGCATAATGTACCCCTTTTTACACAAAAGTCACATTTAAAACAGAATAGTGAAGATCATCCTTCCTTCTAGTGTTGTAGCTATGCACTTTGCTATTATTTTTGAACTGGGATGGGTTATTAATAACAAATTTCATAAGTGAATATATGTATTGCGAAGGTATTGTGAATATCCTGAGTTTCTTAAATAAATGTCTGCATGATGATCTTGGGTGGGCTCCAGTTATTATTCTGATTAGACATTTTTGTGTATTGAATACTTTTCCTCTTAATGATGAATTACCCCAAAATATGATGCCATATGAAAGCAGTGAATGAAAATAAGCATATTAGACAAATTTAATTATATGTTTACCCCCCAAAGTTTGCCATAACCCTAATAGCATAAGTAGCTGAACCTAATCATTTCAGCAGATCTTCAATGTGTTTCTTCCCATTCAATTTCTCATCAATGCACAAACCCAGAAATTTTGAATATTCTACCTTAGCAACAGACTTCAGTTCAAAGTCTATATTTATCAATGGTGTTATGCTATTTACTGTAGAGAACTGTATATACTGCATTTTCTCAAAATTTAGTGAGAGTCCATTTGCAGAGAACTGCTTAAGAACTTTTTGAGAAACATTACTTGCAATATCCTCAACTAATTCCTGTTTGTTGTATATGGTTGCTATACTTGTATCATCAGTAAAAAGAACTAGCTCTGCCAATTCATCAATATATATTAAGAATAATAAATGTCACTGTGGGACACCATTGTTGACACCTACCCAGTTAGAGGACTCTGCTGGTTTTTGCAGACTACCTGTACTATTAATTTCAACCTTCTGCTGTTGAATATGAATTAAACTGTTTGTGCAATTTCCCACTCATACCACAATACTTAAGTTTATCTAGAACAATTTCATGATTCGCACAGTCAAAAGCCTTTGAGATGCCACAGAATATCCCAGTGAGTGATATTCGGCTATTCAGAGCCTTTAATGTTTGATCAGTGAAATCATATATAGCATTTTCTGTTGAAAAGCCTTTCTGAAACCTGATTGACATTTTGTTAGTATTTCATTTTTACAAGTATGCAAAGCTACTATTGAATACATTACTTTTTCAAAAAATTTGGATAAAGCTGTCAGAAGTGAGATTGGGCAGTAGTCTTCATAACTCAATTTTTTGTCAATGTAAATCTCCAGTAATTTTATAGGTTTTACTTTTTCTAAGACTTTAACACACATCACCAGACTTTGATATATATTTTACTTCTTTTCCCAAATTTCAAGTAATTTGTTTTGCTTACATCTAGTGCCACCCTCTTAGCATTGAACCAGGAGTGAATATGCAATAGGACTTTGTCATTAGTTATTTACAAGGATTCTTTTTGAGCACTTTTTATCACACTGCTGTTGTCTGTGAATAGCTACATTATCTGAGATGTCTGTGTCATTAATATAGATGAAAAACAATATGGAACTTAGATCACTGGCTTGTGGTACTGCTATTTCAATTTTCTTCGCATCTGATACTAAACTGATTTTATGACTGTGGTGAGTTGACCTAAGTTTTATGATCTGTGCCTCAAAGAACAAAATGTTTTCTGGAATAATGTCATTATTGTTCTGCCTACAAAAGGAGTGCCTACAAAATTGTAGACATACCAGTCACTTCTCCATAATATATAAAATATTTAGTAAATCATCAACAACCACATAAAAAATGTTGAATTTTAATGATATGCAGTGATACCTGAAAATCCTCCAGAAGCACTAACTCGTCTGTTTCTGGAATGGTTATCAATTATCTTGGCATAGAGTAACTCTGGAGTATAATTTGGATCATTGTCACTATTATCTACAACAGGGGTTCCCAAATTTTTCCTCTGATGTAACACTTTGAGAATCCTGGTACTTGGATGGAACACATTTAGCTTGAAGAACAATACATTTTTAAAAAATGAGAAAACTTGTTTTATTCAGTGATTACTTCAATTTTAAATCTAGCTAATAACACAGAAATCATAATAATTTTTTTAAAATTATTAGTATTGCCAAAAGTCAGAAAAACACTGCTATTGATAGTTTTTAATAGAGAACATATTCACTGAACAGAACACAGTTTTGGGAAACCTTTCTCTAAACAAATACACAATTCATATTATCCCACCTGCCAGCAGGAATTTGTTGATGTAACTATGATGACTCTCTCCCACCATGTTGCAGAAGGCAATGTTTTTTCATACCAAATGAATTTCTCCAATTAATGATTAGACTTGAGGCAACGTTGCAAATATATTTTTCCAGTTTCATAAATATAATTTTTTTTTTTTTTTTTTTGTTAACTGATATCAAATTACTCTTATATATTCTGTGAAAGTGGTCAAACAATCTTTGTGTGTAGGTTGTAATCAAAGCTAACAAATAGACACAGATAGTTCTCAACTGCTCGGTACGTTCATATGACCCAACACATTTGTGCCGTCTGTAGACAAAAATAAATTGCCATAATCAATTATTGCTCAATTTTACTTCATTATACAGGGTGTTACAAAAAGGTATGGCCAAACTTTCAGGAAACATTCCTCACACACAAATAAAGAAAAGGTGTTATGAGGACATGTGTCCGGAAATGCTTAATTTCCATGTTAGAGCTCATTTTAATTTCGTCAGTATGTACTGTACTTCCTCGATTCACCACCAGTTGGCCCAATTGAAAGAAGGTAATGTTGACTTCGGTGCTTGTGTTGACATGCGACTCATTGCTCTACAGTACTAGCATCAAGCACATCAGTACGTAGCATCAACAGGTTAGTGTTCATCACTAACGTGGTTTTGCAGTCAATGCAATGCTTTCAAATGTGGAGTTGGCAGATAACCATTTGATGTATGGATTAGCACGGGGCAATAGCCGTGGCGCGGTACGTTTGTATCGAGACAGATTTCCAGAATGAAGGTGTACCGACAGGAAGACGTTCAAAGCAATTGATCGGCGTCTTATGGAGCACGGAACATTCCAGCCTATGACTCGCGACTGGGGAAGACCTAGAATGACGAGGACACCTGCAATGGACGAGGCAATTCTTCGTGCAGTTGATGATAACCCTAATGTCAGCGTCAGAGAAGTTGCTGCTGTACAAGGTAACGTTGACCACGTCACTGTATGGAGAGTGCTACGGGAGAACCAGTTGTTTCCGTACCATGTACAGCGTGTGCAGGCGCTATCAGCAGCTAATTGGCCTCCACGGGTACACTTCTGTGAATGGTTCATCCATCAATGTGTCAATCCTCATTTCAGTGCAAATGTTCTCTTTACGGATGAGGCTTTATTCCAACATGATCAAATTGTAAATTTTCACAATCAACATGTGTGGGCTGACGAGAATCTGCACGCAATTGTGCAATCACGTCATCAACACATTTTCTGTGAACGTTTGGGCAGGCATTGTTGGTGATGTCTTGATTGGGCCCCATGTTCTTCCACCTATGCTCAATGGAGCACGTTATCATGATTTCATATGGGATACTCTACCTGTGCTGCTAGAACATGTGCCTTTACAAGTACGACACAACATGTGGTTCATGCACGATGGAGCTCCTGCACATTTCAGTCGAAGTGTTTGTACGCTTCTCAACAACAGATTTGGTGACCGATGGACTGGTAGAGGCGGACCAATTCCATGGCCTCCACGCTCTCCTGACCTCAACCCTCTTGACTTTCATTTATGGGGGCATTTGGAAGCTCTTGTCTACGCAACCCCGGTACCAAATGTAGAGACTCTTTGTGCTCGTATTGTGGACGGCTGTGATACAATATGCCATTCTCCAGGGCTGCATCAGCGCATCAGGGATTCCATGCGACGGAAGGTGGATGCATGTATCCTCACTAACGGAGGACATTTTGAACATTTTCTGTAACATAGTTTTTGAAGTCACGCTGGTACATTCTGTTGCTGTGTGTTTCCATTCCATGATTAATGTGATTTGAAGAGAAGTAATAAAATGAGCTCTAACATGGAAAGTAAGCATTTCTGGACACATGTCCAAATAACATATTTTCTTTCTTTGTGTGTGAGGAATGTTTCCTGAAAGTTTGGCCATACCTTTTTGTAACACCCTGTATATGTCAATAGTACATTTGATATAGGACAAGTCAAATTAGAGGAAAAGAGTGAGAGAGTCAGTGTGAAAGAGAAAGAGAGAGAGAGAGAGAGAGAGAGAGAGAGAGAGAGAGAGACTGCAAACTCCAATTTGCAAATTATAATTTAAAAATAATAAATTAAATAATAAACAACATTAAATTAAGTAATACAAGTGTACAACAATTTGCATTTTAATTTACAAATGCTGTGGTGTGTAATTCAAGAATTCTTTTACTTAGTAAAAGCAATGTTCCATCAGAAATGAAGTAAGTCTGTTTTTAAATGAATTTTTATTTTGAGCCTGTTTTAAGTGACTTAAGACACTGAATAATTTTAACTATTATAAGTGAAATACTTTTCTAATACAGTGATGTTTTACATTGAGACGCGTTATATGATGTGTACATTTTTGTATGATGTTATGTTTATTTTCTTTATTATTATTGTGTTATAAACACTTTTTGCATGGTTTATAGTGCTGATGTGTCAATCATTTATTCATCTGTAATTTATTTGTAAATGGATATTGTAGAATATCTGTTAAAAAAGGTACTTTGTAAATGTCATGGATGGCTGTATGGAAACAGCCAAATGATAATAAGTTCTTGAAACAAAGTTTTAAGTCCTTGTTATATTCTTCATGTGCTAAAACAAAAGCCAAGTAGTCTACAGTGATTTAAACAAATTACTTCAGTATGGAGTTATCTTGGACTTATCTTCTAAAGAAACTCAGCTCCCAGTGAAAAAGTCTTTAGGATACAGTATAAGCTGTCCCAGTGTCATATAGTGTCTAACTAAATTACTCAACGGCCATATTCCTACAACTTTAGTTTTCAATAATGCATTGTCAACACCAAAAATTATATCAAATTCATCAATAAAAGAGTGGAAAGTAACTTGAACACTGCTTTTTCTCTATTTATTATTACCTTATTTAGTTGAAACCAGCTGTGAATCAAACAGATTACAGTGGCTACTACTGTTTCCATGGACATTTTGTCTGCCATCCATTGAAATGGTGGTATCATCTTCAAATAATTATCTGTTCTTCAATAAAATTGTTTGCATCACTGATTAAAAGGAGGAACAATACATATTTTACAGCAGAGCCCTGTGGTAAACCATACTTAATTAGTGATTTATTGTATTAATATGTTTATGTTATAATGACATTTTCTTTGATTGCACAATGCATTACTATAACTATTATCTGCCTGTCTTCTAGGTACAATCTTATTCATTGGTTTGGGATACCTGTGACACCATTCTAGCCTGAATTGTGGATAAAAATGTCTGTGTCAGTTATGCTTTTAAAAGATATAGAAAAATGCCAGAAACATGTTCTCTGTCATCCAGTGCTTCAGAATCAGAATTTTTATTGTCCCATAACATACAGAGATAAATCACAAGTACAGAGGACTCATCAGTACTGCAATTACAATTTATGTGTACTATAGCAACAATAATTATTAATTTACAGAGACTGTGTAGCCTAACAATAATATTACTGTAAAAATAGTGAATAATTATTACAGTCATTTATTAGATGTAAAACTTCTAAACTTAATTAACAAAACATTTCAGCCACTTGTTTTCTTGCTCATATTGTCATATTATCAATAAGAAATTCTTCTATGGAATGTTAACATTTCTGTACTAACAATTGTCATAGGTTTTACTTTAGTTGCCCCATCTCCATGCTGAGGATTTGTTTCTTTTTTAGAATGTTGTAAATTTTCATGCTCACATATTCCGGGGTTTGTGCAAACAGCTTTAATCTATGAGTGGGAAGCATGAAATTCTCCTTGTTCATAGTGCTGTATTGATGTTTAAAGTTATTGTCCATGAATAACTTGGGATTACTGTATACAAAAATAATCAGTTCATAAATCAACAAACATGGAGCACTTAATATTTTTAAATTTCTCAACAGTGGACAACAGGATACTTTCGGTTTGGCATTAGACATATTTCTAACAATTGATTTTTGTAATTTAAAAATTCTAGTCATTTTGCTTTTTCCTCCACAAAAAATAATGCCATACCTTACAACTGATTCAAAGTAACTGTGTTTTCCTTGTTTCCATGCTAGTTGAATATGACAGAATCTTCATTTAAAATGTCAGGCTGTTTAATTTACTTGCTAAATACTTTATGTGTGAAGACCAGGATATATTTTGATCCAAATGCATGCCTAAAAATTTAACACAGTCCACTTCTTTCAGTTCTTGGTTTCTACAACTAATGTGAAATTCTTTTACCTTAGAGTTTTTAGTTTTAAACTGCAGCAGATGTGTTTTCCAAATATTCAATTTTAGCCCATTTAGTTGGAACCAGTTTTCCAAACAGTCTAATAGTTTTGTGACGGGTTAAGGAATTTCTTCAGGGTCATTGCTTTTAACAAGGGCAGAAGTATCATCAGTCAACAAAACTGAGTTTGAATTTATGTTCAGGGGTAGATCATTTATATAAAGTAAAAACGAAATTGGAGCCATGTGGAATGCCTTGCAAAAAATAATCAACCATTCAGAGAAGGCATTTCCCTTACTTGATGATTTAACGGAAGTTTCTAAATACTAATTCTTAGCTGCTGATGTAGACTTGGCTTTGCTAAAACCATATTCATTTTGTTAAAATAATGAAATATTTGTAATGTAGCTTTGAAGGATAGTATAAAAACTCTTTTAGTTGTTTCAGAGAAAAAAAATAATGAGTTCAGATACTGGATGTTAATTTGATTACATTGAGTAGGATGTGTGAACTATGTACACTAATGGTTTCATTTCAATATCAGGGGCTTTACAAGTGCATAATCTGAAGAATCATCCAACCCACACAGATATTAGGTTTTGAATGATATTATTAGCTTGACCACTGTCAGTTTAACATCTTAAAGAACCATAGATATAAGAGAAGTATTTAAATTTCTTATAAGGCACATACATCTGTTTGCTTAGTGCATTTCCATTAACTGATGTGCTATAGCAAAATACTTGTTAAATTGATCAGCCATATCTCCTGAATCTGAGAATCTGTTTTTGCTACTAGAAGACGTATTTTTTGATCTGAAACATAGTACCATTATTATAGCTTTCAGCTTCTTTTCTCATCTTGTTGAATATCTGATATATTTATTTCACATGGTTTCCAAATTCTGAAGTAGTAGTATTGCATTTGATGAATGCGCAGAGAGATTTTTTTCTGCTGGAATTTCTAAGGCCTATCACCATCCAAAATTTATTTTCAACCATATTAATTCTCGACTTTTCCATAGGAAATTCTGTTCCAGAATAATGTAAACGCACACTTTGGAAGCAATCAAACATATTATTTACTTCAGTTTTACCGAAGATATCCTCCCGTATTAAATGCTCTGAAGTTGTCATCACAGAATTCCTTATGCTTGATATTTTTAGTCTGTCTGTGTTTAGCTTAATTGATGTAAGCTAAGCTTCATGATCACTGTAACCCATATTTATGTTTATTGTTAATATAAATCAGCATTATAAAAATTTTGTCAAGTGCAGTTTTTCTTTTGGCAGAGTTAACTGTTGTCATGATTCCAGAGCTATTGACTGTATTAAAAACCTCAGTTCTTCTGTCTGAAACTTTCTATTACACTTTATTTTATCAATCAGCTTCTTAAAACTCAGAGAAAATGATTTACAGTCTCCATTTTGAGATCTATAAAGTGTTTCAACTATGTTATTGAAATCCAGTAAAATGACTAGTCATACACAGTTCAAAATATTTGTCCCTAACCAAACTTACATACTTTTTATGTCTGTAAATTGTAAATAATCTTTCACAAACATAGCTTTTCCATCACAGTTACTGTTACAATAAGAAATTCTATACATAAATCACTGTTGACTCTACCTGTTATTTGTCTAACTCCAGTTATACATGGAGTGTCAATAATTACTAATTTTATGTGCAGGAACTTAGTTCTACTCAGGTGAGTTCAGGGTAATATCAACAACAGCAGAAAATGTATGAAAGGAGTAGAATTTATTATGAATAGGAGGATAGGTCAGAGAGTGAGTTACTTTGAACAGTTCAGTAAAAGGGTTGTTCTCATCAGAATTGACAGCAAACCAACACAGACAACAATAGTTCAGGTACAAATACCGATGATGCAAATGGAAGATGAAGAGATAGAGAAAGTATATGAGGATATTGAATAGGTAATTCATTATGTGAAGTGAGATAAAAATCTAGTAGCCATAGAGGATAGGAATGTGGTTCTAGGTGAAGGAGTAGAAGAAAGTGTCATGGGAGAGTGTAGGCTATGTAGTAGAAATAAGAGACAAGAAAGACTAATTGAGTTATGCAATAAATTTCAGCTAGTAATAATGAATACTCTGCTCAAAGATCACAAGAGGAGGAGGCATACTTGGAAAAGGCCAAAAGATACAGGAAGATTCCACTTAGATTACATCATAGTTAGGCAACAGTTGTGCAATCAGATATTTGGTTGTATGACATAGACTCAGATCACAATTTAGTAATGATGAAGATTAGGCTGAAGAAATGGGATATGGAAATACTAAGAAATGATGGGAGATGGATGAAGTTCTCTCAGGCTATAGATACTGCAATAATGAGATGCCAATTCAGTTGAAGAGGAATAGACATTCCAGAAAAAGGCAGTCACAGAAGTAGGAAAGAAAAACATAGGTACAAGGAAGTACAAAAATGTTCAAGAAAATTTAGAAAAAAGGAATACAAGTCATTTAGGAGTGAAATAAACAGGTAGTGCAGGGAAACTAATGTGAAATGGCTGCACGAAAAATGTGAAGAAATAAAAAAAGAAATGATTGTCGTAAGGACTGACTCAGCATATAAAAAAGTCAAATCAGCCTTCAGTGAAATTAAAAGCAGGGCATGGTAACATTAATGGTGAAATTGTAATTCCTCTGGATAGGTGGAAAAAGTACATAGAAGGCCTCTATGAGGGGGAGAACTTGTCTGATGACTTGATAGAAGAAGAAACAGGAGTTGTTAGGGAAGAAACAGAGGATCCAGTGTTAGAATCAGAATTTAAAAGAGCTTTAGAAGACTTAAGATCAAATAAGACAGAAGGGATAGATAACATTCTATCAGAATTTCTAAAATCATTTCGAGTATTGGCAACAAAACGACTATTAACATTGGTGTATAGAATGTATGAGACTTGACAGTCTATACCACGAGACTCCAGAAAAACATTATCTACACAATTACGAAGACTACAAGAGCCTAAAAGAGCAAGAATTATCGCACAATTAGCTTAACAGCTCATACATCCAAGTTACTGACAAGAATAATATACAGAAGAATGGGGAAAAAATTGAGAATCTCTTAGATGACAATTAGTTGGGCTGTAGAAAATGTAAAGCCACCAGAGAGGCAGTTCTGACCTTGTGGTTGATAATGGAAACAAGACTGAAGAAAACTCAAGACATGTTCACAGTATATGCCAACACAGAAAAAGTGTTCAACAATGTAAAATGATGCAAGATGTTCAAAATTCTGAGAAAAACATGAATAAGCTATAGGAAATGGTGGGTAATATACTATTTGTACAAGAACCAAGAGGTAACAATGAGTTAAAGACCAAGAACAAAGTGCTCGGATTAAAAAGGATGCATGAGAGGCATGTAGTTTTCACCCTTACTGTTCAATATATACCGCAAAGAAGCAATGATGGAAACAAAGGTTCAGAAGTGGGATTAAAGTTCAAGGCAAAAGAATATCAGTCATAAGATTCGCTTATGACATTGGTACCCAAAGTGAAAGTGAAGGAGAATTATAGGATCTGTTGAATGGAATGAATAGTCTCATGAGTACAGAATATTGATAGAGAGCAAATCAAAGAAAGATGAAAGTAATTAGTTGTATCAGAAATGAAGACAGTGAGAAACTTAACATCAGAATAGGTTATCACAAAGTAGATCAAGTTAAGGAATTTTTCTAGCTAGGCATCAAAATAACCCATGAAGGATGGAGCAAGGAGCTCATGAAAAACAGAACAGCACTGGCGGACAAGGCATTTCTGCTCAAAAGAAGTATCAAACATAGATCCTAATTTGAAGAAGAAATTTCTGAGATTGTACACTTGGAACACAGATTTCTGTGGTAGTGAAACATGGGCTGTGAGGAAACTGGAACAGAAGTGAATCAGAGCATCTGAGATGTGGTGCTACAGAAGAATGTTTAAAATAAGACTGACTGATATGTAAGGAATGCGGAGGTTCTACCCAGAATTGGAAAGGAAAGGAATATATGGAAAACACTGACAAGAAGAATGGGCAGGGTGATATGACATGCATTAAGAGATCAGGGAATAGCTTCTATGACACTAGAGGGAGCTCTAGAGGAAGACAGAGATTACTATGCCCATTAGATCAAAACCATGTGTAGTGTGGAATCTTCAGATACCACCACTTACATCCAAAACACTCACATTTGGAGACTGTTTGCATGTATTTGAAAACATTTCATTTTCACCACTAATCACATTGCTAACACATGACCAGGGTCGTAGTTCTGTAGAACATTTGCATATGTAATGTTTGTTTATGTCAGGCTTCTTTACTTCTCAGTAGACAACTGCACTAAATAGGGTAATGGAGTTTTACAGTGATAACTTACTAATTTTCTCTGCATGGACATGCATTGTTATTTCACTCAGTCTGATTTGAAGAACAACCACAACTGAGGATCATAATGATTAGATTGAAAATCAGTGTGTGTTGTAAACGGCTTAGTCTCCAATGCATGACTAGTTTTGGAGGTCCATAGTCCCATCATTGGATGCCCCCCCCCCCCCCCCCCCCAATGGTTTGCTAAGTCTTGGGTATGGGATGGGTGGCCCAATTAATTGCAAAAGATCAAAGTCACACCTATGCAACATTAGGAAGTGCCAGAGCAATAAGAAGAGAGTTTGCATAACAAGTACCATTTCCTAATGTTTCATAGGCAAGGGTTTGATCTATTTTGATTAACTGACCCTCCCATATGACAACCATGACCTAACAAATCATTGTGTAACACCTGATGATAGAGCTATAGATCTCCAAAACTAGTCATGCAATAAAGACTACATCAGTTACAACTGAAGCAGATTTTCAATCTAATTTCTTATTTTACCTAGGAATTTTGCCAACATGGTGAAAAATGTTGCCCTCATAGTTGACTTTTTGTTCACATGAGAAGTGATCCCACATCCATAACTGTTAGCAAGAATCAAAATCCTTCTCAGGCAATTAGAACCTGCTTCACATCGACTGTTACTTTGTGGTACAGTAATGGTAATGTGGGATTTGAATATCTTCATGTTGATGTTTAGAAGTACTATTGTTTTGGGGAATAACTATTGCAGCACATGTTTCAGGTACCTTCAGTATTATTTATACGAGGGGCGTTCAGAAAGAAAGCTCCGATCGGTCGCGAAATGGAAACGACTATGAAAATCCGATGAAGCTTTGCACAGATGTGTTGGGTAGTGTCTCTAGTATAATCCCAGTTAGTATAATGTCGCTCTTCTCATTTCTGAGCTCGAAGTGAGTGCGTAAAGATGTCTAGAAAATAGTGTCTGCCGCCAAGTACGAGGGCCTGGTGAGAAATTTCGCCTGAAGCTATGCAGCTAACATTACATAACTGTCGTGCTGTTTCTTCTTCAAGACAATTCTCAGCCGCATTCTGCAGGGGCAATGAAGATGCTCCTGCATCGTTTCCAAATGGAAATGTGAGATTACCCACAATACAGTCCGCAATTGTCTCCCCCTGAGTTTCATCTCTGGTCACATGAACCGCTGTCTTTGAAGACAACATTTTGACACAGACAACGAGGTGTAGGCCAGCGTGGAGAATTGGCAGAAAGCACTGGCGGCTGCCTTCTATGATGAGGCTATTGAAAAGTTGGTACAACGCTATGACAAAAGTCTAAGTCAGAACGGCGACTACGTAGAGAAGTAGCTGAAAGGTGTAGCTAATTGTTACAAGTAAAACATTTCTGATGTTCACTGTGGTTTCAATTTGGCAATCAATCGGAGCTTACTTTCTGAACAGGCCTCGTATAAGCGATACTAACCTTCATAGCCAAGGTCACTAACACATGCCTGTTTGATGGCACATGTCTTAGAGGTATGGCAGTTTGAATCCTGATGATGGATGAAATTTTCACTGCCAGTATTTGGCTGGCAAGGGGAGGGGACGTGATTCTTTAAAGTTCCTGATCACCAGTATTTGCGCAAATGTCCTGTATTAAATTCCAGTCCTCTCCACAGTATCTCATGAAGTGGGGACATGTAACACTATTGATGGTGATTTGGTCATTGGATGGGGACATTTGCTTTGGCAGCCCCATTGATGCTATTTGAGAAGGGAACCTCTGTGCCAGCTCTGGGTTTCACCCTCCCCCTTCCCTCAATACCATCATACAACACAAATATAACATTACAGTATCCATGCATCCATTCCACTTACCTACACTCCACAAGTACACATATGACACACCGCTCACATATCCACAAGGAAAGAGGCCAATATGCATGTAGGAAGACACACTAGCCACTTGGCAGTTGAATCCACTCTGTGAGATTTCCCAGCCACCAATGCCATACAACATTTAATTTTTTAAAATATAAGTAACATCTTCACCAGAGTTACTGAGAATTTCATATCTGTTTGCAATTGAATATTTGTATTTGATATATTCATACTGCTGTCACACTTCCAGAAAAATTTTCTCATATCATTTCAATAGTGGTTTCGTATTTCTGTATCCAAAGTGACATTTCTGTGGTTTTGTTGCATTTTTACAAAGGGTGTTACTTTTGTTTTCAAAGAAGTCCTAGTATCTACAAACACCTCTCTGTTTAAATATATATGACGGTAGTATCTGTTCCCGAAAGAACAGTTACCATGGATGACCATGCAGCTTGCTAGAAATGAAATGATAATTAAATGGACACCCTAGCTGCAAACAGGCGTTGATGTACTTCATTGGGGACATGTTAAAAATGTGTGCCC
This sequence comes from Schistocerca nitens, assembly GCF_023898315.1. NCBI lineage: Eukaryota > Metazoa > Arthropoda > Insecta > Orthoptera > Acrididae > Schistocerca > Schistocerca nitens. Next base: position 713,199,704 of record NC_064616.1, read on the forward strand.
CGACCGGGACTCGAACCCAGGATCTCCTGCTTACATGGCAGACACTCTTTCCATCTGAGCCACCGAGGACACAGATGAATAGCGCAACTGCAGGGACTTATCCCTTGCACGCTCCCCGTGAGATCCACATTCCCAACATGTCAACACCACTACGTTCGCAGTGCGCCTAATAGATGTTTGCCCATCATACTCATTACTCGTGGCAGATTAATCTACCAAGTCCTGTACGAGTTCGGGCATAGCGTGTGCGTTCGCACAAGAAGGTCAATGGCCGGGAAGCCATATTTTAACTATATATGATGGTAGTATCTGTTCCCGAAAGAACAGTTACCATGGATGACCATGCAGCTTGCTAGAAATGAAATGATAATTAAATGGACACCCTAGCTGCAAACAGGCGTTGATGTACTTCATTGGGGACATGTTGAAAATGTGTGCCCCGACCGGGACTCGAACCCGGGATCTCCTGCTTACATGGCAGACGCTCTATCCATCTGAGCCACCGAGGACACAGATGAATAGCGCGACTGCAGGGACTTATCCCTTGCACGCTCCCCGTGAGATCCACATTCCCAACATGTCAACACCACTACGTTCGCAGTGCGCCTAATTGATGTTTGCCCATCATACTCATTACTCGTGGCAGATTAATCTACCAAGTCCCGTACGAGTTCGGGCATAGCGTGTGCGTTCGCACAAGAAGGTCAATGGCCGGGAAGCCATATTTTAACTATATATGATGGTAGTATCTGTTTCCGAAAGAACAGTTACCGTGGATGACCATGCAGCTTGCTAGAAATGAAATGATAATTAAATGGACACCCTAGCTGTAAACAGGCGTTGATGTACTTCATTGGGGACATGTTGAAAATGTGTGCCCCGACCGGGACTCGAATCCGGGATCTCCTGCTTACATGGCAGACGCTCTTTCCATCTGAGCCACCGAGGACACAGATGAATAGCGCAACTGCAGGGACTTATCCCTTGCACGCTCCCCGTGAGATCCACATTCCCAACATGTCAACACCACTACGTTCGCAGTGCGCCTAATAGATGTTTGCCCATCATTTCACCTCTCTGTTTGTTTCATAATGATCTTGTCTATTTTGTTTCTTGAGTTTGTCACATATATATTTTAAAGCTTGTGCCACTTCTAACAGTAATGCAATCATTTCACCTTTGCAGTCCTTGTAATTTAGTTTTTTGCATGACCCACATTCATTATAGCTTTTATAACAACATAACTTTTGCATTCAATTTACATTTAAACACCTGATGCCAACTTTCACAATTCATGAAATGATGTACATGCTCCACATAAGATGTAACATTCAAAATATTGTGGCACTCTATTCTTCTTTCCACAAGTTTCTAACAATAAAACATGCATCTGATCTTTTAGAGATATGATGCATTTTCTCATTTGTGTTATGTTCATCTGGGAGCTAATGTACTCACAGTGTCAACTTCACACCATCTTGCCATCAACTACACAGCAAAATTAATTTGAAACTGAAAACAGAGCATGGGTCAGACATACTACCACATAGAAAACATATGCCACATAATGCTCTAAAATAGCTGTTGAAAACATTATCAATTACATTATTTATTATATTATTAAATAATGTATTTGTAAAACAGTATTGTACACTAGGTTAAACAAAATGAGGTAGCACTGTTTTCAACAGAGTTGCCTTGTATTTTGGAAGATGGAGACCCCAGTCTTCCTTCAACCATCCTGATTTAGGTTTTAACTGGTCTCCCTAAATTAAATTGGTCAAATGCTGGGATGGTTCCCACTATACGGTCACAGCTGACTATTTGTTTGACTCATGTCATATTACACCTGTAAGTATGTAAATGTCTGTATATGTGGATACTTTTAATTTTGTTGTTCTTAAATTGTAATAAAAAGGCTTGTCCAATATCCCGATAATCAAAGATAGCTGTGGATGAATAAAACTACTGCTACTACTACTAGTATAAAAACTGTTTTTCATATGAATATTGTCAATTTAAGGGTTGGAAAGTACTACAGCTTGGAAACAATGGATTGTGTTTCAAGTTCAGAGACAATGTTGCAGTAATTCTAACATTTAAAGAATATGTACCTACTAAGTGAGTCACTGGAAAAGTCAATAACTGACACAATTTTTAAGAAAAACTGAAAATTTACAAATTTCACTTTGGAATTATTCAGCTTTAGCTTTGATTAACTAAACACAAATAAGGAAAATGGGAGAAGCCGATGACGAATTGAAGCTTTGAATCATTTTGTGAGGTTTGCACTTGGCACTGTACCTACTGCAACAGCCAGGGACCAGTGTTAGAATCCTGGTCCAGTGCAAATATTTGCTCATATTGGACAAGTCGAATGGGGATGAAATTCTTGAAGTTACCACCCCAAAATTTTCTTCAATTGAAATGAGGAACTTACATGTATGTTCTTGTGTGTATGTGTATGTGTGGGTGTGGGTAGGTGGGTGGGTTGGTGCTTGTGTGTTTGGGGGGGGGGGGGGGTGTTTAACATATAATTTTCCTTCTGCTGAATGCCTTCAATATTCAGAGGGCGTCTGTGATTGCTCACTCAGTTATAATCCACCCATAAATAATTTCCATTACTGTATTATTAGAACACTTGTTCCACTGTTTGAAAACTGTAGTAAGCAGTATTTGCATTTCCAACATTTGATAAAATGGTATACAAAGACACTGAGATCACAGTAATATTTTCTGTCCATAGAATTAATTCTGCTAGAATTTCTGGCCTCAATGAATACAAATTATATCATACCAACACACAAGTCACTTTTATCTTCATGTAAGAAAACTGATACACCAATCACAGATAAAGTTTTACTTCTAGATTAAACAATGACATATTATGTATAAAAATTTAATATGTGATTATTTAATGATTTTTCTTAAACCTGATAGTGAGTTCTAAGTCATTTCTTGGTAGGAATTGAAGTAGCTATTAGCAGAATATAAGCTGCATTAATTGTATTCAGTTTCTTCATTAAAATAGTAACACAGTATGATAACTGCACAAAATGACTTGCAAATACTGTATGAAATTTGCCTGATGTTAACACTTTCCAGTTAAATGACTAACACACCCTTTTTTCTTTTTCAGGGGACGTACCCCAGACTGGTACAATAAAAGCTATGGACATATTTGCGCTATGTACCTAACCCATATTAGGTGTTCATTCAAACATAATAGTGATGGGCCTGAAAGTAAAGTCTGAGAAGTAAAACATTGGTGTTCACTGAAAAACAGTATTTTTAGTTCTTGAAGTTTGGATGCTAAGTTCTGAAGATTATTATGGGGCTGACATTCCATCAGCCTTCCAAAATGGCTAATTAAATGTACTAAGTGTTAATAATTCAAGCAATTCTTGAAGTATTCATGATTATGTGAAGTATTGGTTTCTAAATGAGTATATAGAGTATTGTTTATGATATAATTGTGGTGCTTGTTTCTAAAGCCAATATTTTTTTCTTTGATGCATGCAGGTATAGAATTTTCAACAGGAAGCTGTTGTGGCATACATTTGCATTTAATTTTGACACATTCCAGACTGAGCTATTGGGCTAAGAAATAATCAAATATTGTAGTTGTTCCATAAACCCATTTTTCATATGGGTTACATTGTGCATCATGCTCATGGGATCAACAGAATTAGTTCCTGTTGAAGAAACTGTGAAATATTCAGATTTAAACCTGCTTGTGCTCAACCTTGTTCCTTGTTTTGTAGTTTGTTGTTGAAGGAAAGTATGAAATTTATATAATTTATTAAGCCTGCTAAGTGGTGTTGACATAGAAACCCATATTACAAGAGGGTGACTAGAGCTTTTGAAAATTTATTTGGCAACATAAATAATTTTCTTGTGAGTAGAATACAGTATAAAATCTGTGTTATACTCTGGATATCATGTAGATGATTTATGGGATAATATACTCCAGAATAAATTAATTCTGTCAATATATATATGTGTGTCAATATGTATATGTCAATTGTGTCAATATGTATTACATGTTGTAAAGATATATTTGAGTCAAATTAGTCTTTGGACAAGAAATGATTCACTATTTACAGGCAAGTTTGTGGACTTCTGTGTGTATCTGAATAATTATGCATGTTGACATTAGATGAAACATCGGTGTTACAACAATGTTAGTGATGATGTAACCAAAATAATTATAGCATTAAGAACACATAAATAATAATATCAGTAATAGTAACAATAACAATAATAATGTAATGAAGTAAATTTTTTGTTTTGTGCTTTTTTTTTTTTTTTTTTTTTTTTTTTTTCCCCCAATTCTAGAGAATACCTGGAGGTCAGACAAACCAATGTGTGTTTCATAGTCTTTTATGTAAGTATGACAGTTTTGTATAAACAGTCATAATTATTATTCTTCTGTAAAACTGAAGTAAATGTTATTTTGTACACTATATGCTAAATGTAATATTTTATACAAATATTAAAGTGAGAAGTGAAAGCCACAGTGCTTGGGATTGTATTAAAGATCTATTAAAATACAAGTAAGAATTATAAAATCAAATTCTTAGGTATCTGTTGATCAGTAATTACTCACTGTTAACCAAAAAGTCCTGAAGTATTGGAAATTATATTACATAAGCAACAGTTCAGTTTGGTAAATTATGATAGTTAGGGCTTAACATAATATCAAGAAATGAAGAAAATGATTCGGTCACTATTGTTTGGACAATACTGAAAATATTTATAGATGTTTTAGATTAGTAGCAGTGTATGGATGTTTAAGAATTAGATGAAAAAGACATGTCTAATGCACCAAAGAAATATTTGTGACTCTGAAAATTGTATATTATAAATTATATGGTAGTAGTAGTACTAGTAGTAGTAGAAGTAGTAAATGTGTTCAACTGTATGTGCTGATGTGCTATTCACTAATGACATGTGCAAACTTTGATTTCTTAAGTTTCTGTGTTTTTTTCTGCTGGAAGTACTGCATTCTCCTGTAAAAGTAACATGTTCTCTCAGTTCAGTTTCCGTATCTGTGACACAGCCATATTGTCTTTTCATTTTATAATCACTTTTCATACCTCACCTCCTTTGCAAGTGCTACAGCACCAACAAAATTCTTACATGAGCATATTACTTATCCAGTAGGATTTAAATAAATTAGTAGTATGTCATATGATGATCAACATAACATGTTGACAAGAAATAGTCTTGTCATAAAACCTTTGGTAAGATTATTTTTGAGACCATTATTGACTTATTGGTTAATAAATCAACTCTGAAATGAAGGAAACAAAAGTGGAAATTGGGCTCTCAAAGAAAACAGTAAAATAAATATTATTCATTACAACCCATAAAAATAATTACAACTGAAAGCATTGTAACTGCAACAATATCTAGTAATGTCATGCACAAGAACTATGTGCAATTTATAAAGTAAATTTTTCTTCACATACTCTTTGTGTTAGGCCTAGTATTACCATCCATATGTACAATACAAAGCCTTTCACTTGTTTAATTATCATGATAGAATTTACGAAACATGTTTGACTACTGTCAGTACTGTCACTCTGATTAGTTAATTATTTGCCTTATTGTTTTTAGTTTACATGTTCCCATTATACATATATATCTCACAAAACTTAGAATACATTTAAAAAAAACATATAACTTATCATGTGTTGTACTGACAAAGAGGAATGTAAATTAAATGGTAATTATGAACATGTTTTTTGTGGTTATAAAAAAAATATGTACCTAACAATCTGTTCTTGTTATCAAGATCTGTTCATTACAACAAGTGATCTTGGATGCTATTTTCACTCTTCACTGGACATGTTTCAGATTGTTTAGAATGGCCGTTACCTTTTTCTGATTTTATTTCAGCCAGTAATAGTTCTGTGATGATTATCAGAATATAGAGCATAGAACATAATATGACCTTTACCAAAGAAAAAAGTTCTAACTAAAAAAAGTTTGTCAAATGAACAAAGGAAACAAAATTTCAGAAATGAGTACAGTAATTCTGAATTTTTGTGAACAATACTGTCTAGATACAATAATGATTTTTTTTAAAATTATGACATTAGTTCACTACATATTTTTGCTACTGATATTATCAGATCAAATTTATAATTTGTTATGAAACAATGTAATAAATAACAAAATCATTATGTATTATAAACAGAATTATTAGCAAAAATAATGTCATAAATACAGTCTAATTTCATTTCCAGATTCATTGTACAGCAAAGTGTAAGTAACTGGAATTAAATGATGGATGTAATTTACTTTTTACAGTAAGCTATGTAATCAGCATGAAAACTATTTATGGCCATCCATTTTATTTCAACATTCATAATGGCTAATCTCAGAAATACATCACTTCTGCTGAAAATTTTAAGAAAATCATGAGATGAATAAGAAAAGAAACTATGATAGAAGTGATAGCTTTAATTCATTAGTTGTAATAGGCTGCCATATGTGGAGCATATGTGTCAAAATGTTTCATAAACTGATGAGTAATTGCACATGTTGGAAGGTTACTGTAACAGTTTTCATTTTATTGGCTGTTTGGTCAATAAAATATTCATCAGATGACGGAAGGTGTTCTAATATTGATTCACAGTCAAACAATGATGTTTTAATATTACTGAAGGCTTTTATTATGTTCTTAAGGTTCCAGATATTGTGGCAGAAGCACTGCATATTCATTCACATGTGAATGCTGTATTTCTCTATGATTTATGTAAATGTCATTGGAAGACTGTAAATTTGATGAGATTAGTCATCTGCAGGCTCTGTGTTAGTAAACAGTACTCTACACTTTTAGATGCAATGAGTTCAGTCTGTTAATGAAAAAATGGTCTGCATTGGTGAAGTGACAGGTAATATGTCCCAATCTGAAATACCCCTCATACGAAAAATATTTTTTTTCAATACTTCTTTGGAATCTTTTGATAATCTTTCTTCTCATAAATGCTGGTTAAAAATGATGATGCACTTGCTCAATATTATGACTCACTTACACATATCTCCTTGGTTTCATTTTTTCTCTGTTCAAAAGCCTGGCATTCTCTATAGCATTTTACTGAATTTATTGTTTCAATTCAAGTTATGACACTCAAACCATATAGATTTTCTCTTACCACTCTGATAAGTAATCCTGATGCAAATCATACGTATTATCAGTATACAATAGACTAATTTGAAGTATGCACTCTCATAAAATTCCAGCAACCAAAGTGGATTTTTTTTTCAGCACTTAAGTCATTTAAACCAGCCTTGGCCACAAACAGAAGGGATCTGGCTTTCAGCTATGTAAATTACATCTGTCTTTCCTGTGAGTTTAGTTTCTCTTATCATATCTCTTGTACTTTCCTCCCATTCTCTGCAGTTGCAGTATCAGAATCTTACCATGTGCTACATTTTCCTATAGGCCTACTGACCGATATTATTTCTCTTCCTCTCATTTTTCAACTCTTGGTTACATTTTACTTTCATGTTCCCCTTATTCTATCTTACCTTTGCACATTTCGGCATCTGTACTACCTAAATCTTCCTCCCACATCTTCAGTATGTCTTTACCAGTACTACTAACTATATATTTTATATGAGCTGACTGTGTTAATACTAGTAGATTGTTATGAAAATGTTGTTTTAATATAAGTTACTGCTCACTTCAGTGTTGAGATTTGTATTGAGTTCTGTTGCCCCATTATACCTGTAGGACTGTATTTGGCTTTGTCTTCAGATTCTTGCCTTAGAATCTATGTCTGATTCATGTTGTCTTAAGCTTTCAAGAAGAAAAATCATTCCAAAAGCTTAAGCTACAATAGCTACTTTTAAATGTTTCTGTTGTCCATGTTATTTGTAATTACCTAAGATATTAATTTGTACAAATGCAGATAAATGTGAATCAATGTGACCAAACTGAATTTCATGTAGTCCCTTTTGAATACTGTTTGGATGTTTGAAGTTGAAAGAAAGAAACTAGTCACTGTTGTTACTTTTTTTTAAAAAAGTTGTAATTTTATTTTAGTTGATAAGACACTTTAGAAGCTATTGCTGTCTTGTGCATAACTAAATGCTCAAATTATTTGTTGAATCGCAAATAATATAAAAATCTATTATTGCCATGCCACCCTAAATAGCAGTTACAAATCAGATTTCTTCGCTGCTATACCCTTGTTAGAACATCACAACTACTGTATCTGTATGAAACTATACAATGACAAATTTTTCCAATAGGCTTCTTGAGTAAAGTGTGCATATAAAATATAGATGTTCATCATTTACTTTTACATGACTGTATCGTAACAGAACATTCAGTAAGGAGTTGTAAGAAATTGTGCTAGTAGTTGTAAACCCCACCTATCTGCCTGACTTCACTGTACCCCATTTGTGGCAGCTGGCTGAGGTTAGTGTGTGGGAAGCATATTATTAGTTGACAGGATGATGGAAAGCGGAGTCCATTGTTTTATAAGGTTCTTGCACATGGCCTTTTCTATATTGGCAGGGTTCTGGTTTCATCCTGCAGGTTGGGAAAAGTGTTAGTTTATAGGCAAGTAAATTGGCAACCTACATCACATTTAATAACTTATGTGCATTTGATTACATTATTTATTTTACAGATATGTTTTATTTACATACTTGTTAATGTTACAGTAATGTTTTCCCTAATTTACCCTTTCATATTTGATAGAAACAGCAAAGAAACCAACTTCACACATCCTGTTTGTTAGTTTTCAGTTCTGTCTATGAATTCCATAATTTTATTTTAACCTCCATCATAAAAATATATATGAAGTTAACTGTGGAGAAAAAAGGCTTGCCAACTATCTTCATGTAAGGAACATAAATTACCGTCAAACAGAAATATTTATATCAACAGTTGTGCTAGAGTGACCATTATCTATAAATATCAGCTTATCAAAGTATTGTAACACGTTAACTTCATTCATAATTTACAGTCTTTTACATGCCAAAATGACAGAGTAACTTATTTTTGTATAATGTCTTTGTAAATATGATTACGATGATGGTTATTATTGTTGCTACTACTATCCTTACTGTGAAACATGTTAATGTTATGTGTACACTTATTTGGATGTTACTGTGTCATAGTCATAAACTATAAAATGCTACTGTGTGAACTGGAACAAACAAGTGTAAAATTAACAAAATTGTGCATTTCTCTATGTACCTGGAAAGTATAAAATATAAATGTAATGTCTCCATATATTGTTTTTCATTATTTACATGAATGTAGCTCAGACAGTCAACACCAAAACAGTCTTACCTATTTGTATTTTCAATTTAAAATAAATCAGTAGGTCTCATATGTGAAGATACAATACTATTGGCTTGGATTTGCAGTATGATTAACTTCCGTCCAGTTATATGCATCTTCATTCATTACAACTAAGAAAAATATTTAAAATGACACAAAAAAATTTGGAGTGATTTGCACCTTTAAAATAACTCTTCAGTCTCTGACTCTAAACTCTAAAACTGGTATTTTCATACATATAATTACAATCTAGGACTCTGCAGTAATTGAAAGAGTTAGTGGAAGTTTTGTATACATTGTTCCTCTGGTAGGTATGATGATAAACAAAATGCTTCGATCAAGCAGAAACAGCTTAAATCAGTTGCTCCTGGTACCAATGGTAAATGGTTGATGCATTTAATTCACCAAATGTTATGTCGTTGCCTTTGTCCAGCTCAGAAAATTTGTTGAACACTACGAGTCACTGAATATCTGCATCTAGTGAACATTCCAGGTATGAATCTGCTAAGCTTATTTATGAAAGCAAGTACCATCTGTGAGCTTGGCTCGGTCAGTTTTTGAAAACAAGTACCATTTGCTATTTTGGATAACAGCTCTTCTAGAGCCATATAGGATATAAGTCGCCTTTTAAAAAGCACGACACATATGGGGTGTGTCACTTGATTTGTAATATTTTCACTACTGCTGTTACCAGTGATATGACAGGAATATTTCTATCATCTATTGAATTTGTAACATACTAAGGTTTGCTTTTACAGCATCTTATAAGGCAAAGGAAATTTAGCAAGCTTGAAAGAGTTTAAATGGTGCTAATGGCTTCTTAGTGAAGTGAGCTGCAAACTTATCCACAAATACGTGGTTCATTATTAAATAACACTGAAAACTACTTGCACCACTAATATGATGCTTGGAAAAGTACATTATCTGATACTAAGTTTGGTAATGTCCTGAGTTATAAACCCAAAGCTATAAAGATGTCAAACTTGGACATATTTCCTACTGTGGATTTGTTGGCTACTATGACGTGGAGTAACCCAGACATATTCCTGTAACATGCTTGAATGGTGATTACATGGTAAATTGTGCTGGATTAATTTCCTTTACCTACTAGGTGACAATATACATAAGAGATTCTAAATAACAGCAGGTATATAGCTTAATAAATGGATTATTCAATGATTAAAGGTATCATGTAGAACAAAAGGGAAACTGTATCTGTCAGTCAGAAACAGTTCTGATGATGATGCTATAGAACACTACAAGACATACTGCAAAATATTAAAAATAGTAATATGGATATCAAAGCAAATACATTACAAGAAAAGATAATCACATCAGATAACAAAACAAAGAAAATATGGAAAATAGTGAAGGAGGAGACTGGTAACAACAGGCATGAAGAAGGGTAAACAGCATTAAGAGTAAGTGATACATTAGTAATAGATGTGTCTAGCACTGCAAAACTTTTTAACAGACATTTCGTAACTGTTACTGAAAAGATGGGGTTGTCCAATTCGGTAGATGCTGCCACGGAAGTCTTCAGATCAGAGTACACGTAATTTCACTGGTGTAAATACAACCCTCACTACTCAAGCAGGAGTAATGTCCATCATAAAATCTTTAAAATCAAAAAGTTTATTCGTTATGATAAAATAACAGTAACATTAACTGAAGAGTGTACTTCTGAGTTTACTAACATATTAAACTATCTGTGTAACCAACATCAGTGGAATATTTCCTGAATGGTTAAAACATGCTGAAGATAAGCCTTTGCTTAAGAAAGGAGATACAAAAATACCATCTAATTTCCATACAGTTTCATGTTTGCCAGAATTATCCAAAATTTTAGCAGAGGTAGTAAACAGTTGGCTTCTTAACCACCTGACAACAGATAATATATTGTCCAAGTCTTCATTCAGATTTATGAAGGATTCTGATACTGAGAAGGCTGTCTACACATACAGTGGAAAAGTACTTAATTCATTAAACAATAAGTAACAGGCTACTGTTTTGTGATCTGTCAAAGGCATTTGACTGTGTAAATCACAACATCCTTTTAAATAAATTAGAATATTATATTGTAACAGTAAATGCTACAAAATTGTTCAATTCCCATATCTCTGACAGGAAACAAAAGGTGTCATTAGGAAGGAGACATGAATTAATCCATCAGGGATCATCCAGCTGGGAACTAATTACATGTGGCATCTCACAAGATTCCATCGTATGGATCTTGCTTTTTCTTGCATATATCAATGACCTTTCATCAGTAACATTACCAGATGCCGAGTTTGTTTCATTTACAAATGCACAAACATTGCAATAAAGCACAAATCTTCTTAGGAAGATTGGTTGATGAAATTTTCAGGGATATTAGTAAATGGGACCTAGTCAGTTCTTTGTCACTAATGGCCAGTTTTACAATCTCAGGTTAAATCCAGGGATAGCTAACTGAGGAATAGGTTAACCACAGGTTAACTTGGAGTATGTGTTGTCTGAAAACATTTTATTCCCCGGCTAGTTATTCCTGGAGTAGCATTTCGATCCAGTTAAGTTGGCAACAACATAAGAGCACACTGAGTATTTTCACGTACATCATTTCATATTTACTGCTGTTGTCATCCACTGAAATATCATGTCCAACGTGAGCGATAAGTGTTCCAGATCACAAAATTATTCATTTGAGGATTTTTTGAGGTTGGTAGATACTGTAAAAGAGTTCCAGAGTGTAGAAGAAAACACAGAAACTTCTACGGTCTCATTCAATGAAAACATTAGTGCAAAACATTCAACTAAGTTTGTAGGGTACTTGTATGTATAACAGTATAATGATCTATTGTAACATTATCTAAAGGATCAGATATTTCTTTGACTAGTAAGAGATCTTTCTAGATTTCCAAATAAAGTATGGGAACAAATATGCAAAAGTTTCCATTCATAAATAAATTCACACAGATGGACATAGCAGCTACAACAGACAGGATTTTTTCCCCAAGAAAGAAACACGTAAATATTATGCCTAGGAAAGGTAGTAGAGGCTACAGATCGCTGGTGCCCCATATGTAGAACATAAGTTCCAACTTGTGTACAGTGAAATTTATGATTTGATAAAGGTGTAAAGGGAAGGACGCCACAGTCCACGCAGGGACATAACATAAAAACAGCTGTGAAATGCAGTCTACTTTGTGAAATACTTGGTCTTTTCTCACTCCAAATGTGACAACACAGACATCATTGAGATTGATTTGACTGACAATCCTGAGAGGTGTTTCTTACTAGCTTCCTGATGTTTTTATGTCTTACAATGGTTAATTCATTACAACAGAAACGGTTTTCTACAGAAAGTACCTTTGTTGAATTACTGAACATTGTGCATCCACTTTTGCAGTTATTGGGCATACACAAATCTTATTTCTATGATGTGATTATTAATAATTAAATGGAGCATACATATGAAGAATAAGATAACAACATTTACAATAAACCACCAGAATCTTTTTTTTTTTTTTTAAGTCCTCGGATGGAAAGGTACCTATGGCACATATCCAAATTGGAAGCTGTTATCATATGTCACCCTAAAGTTTGAGGAACAGTAACTATTTGATACATAATTTTGGATTTTGCAGTCATCTTTGGCAGCTATATGCAATCTGGAAGTGGAGGGGAAGTAACTGGAGGCATGGCACCTTCACTACGTTCTTCCTTTTTTACAGTCACCTCAGCTTAAAATTGTCTGTTTTGTTTTCAGAATAAAAATATATGTTCTCAAATGTGGAAGGATTAGCAGAGCTGCAGATGGTGCTGCTTCAAAAGCAGCCAGAACCAGAGAAGAGAGGAAGAACTGTATTGGTTAAAAGAAAAGAAAAAAAAACATAAAATTGAATATAAGAATAAGGAAATACAAATTAAACAAGTGGTTTCAGGATAAAAGTATATTATTTCATATACATGTGTTTATTTTATTTTCAATAAATTACATGAGAGAACTGAAATAATTAACAAAACTGTCTCTTGTGCATGTTGTCCAGTGTCTTACACATCCTTTTAATAATCCTACTGGCTGTCCCTTGCCAATAGCAATGAAGTTGCCAATCGATGGAAAAAATCACCAGAGGTAAAATATTTGAGTGTCAGTAGTAGCTCCATCATTGGTGGAGCAGAGTCATTTCTGAAAGAAAGAAAAAGAATGACATGAGACAATTTGTTTCACAATTCAAGACAAATTTAAAAACATAAGTCACTAGCCACTCCTTCCACTGTTATGATTCTGCAGATTCAATGCCTAAAGATTGCCTTTTATCTGAATGACAAATACCTATGTTCTTATGACACGCAGATAACAATTACTTAACAATAAATATGGATATGGTTTTATGGATAGTACTAATAACCAAGAAACACAACAGCCATATCCTATAGTTTTCTTGAAAGGCTGACTCTCCTGCCAATTTCACTGTGTTAAACCTAGTTTGAATAAGCACAAATATGTTTATGAATAATTCTAGATGGCATATATAACTTTTTAGCTCTAAAGAACTCACTAAAATATGGAAAATTGTTGTCCCAATGGGAGATAAGAATGAACAATATTTTCTGGTATAGTTGTGGCTGAAAACTCTGGACATTAGTATACTATCTAACTTTTTGTTACATTAAACAGTCAGAATAAGGCATTGATTTCAGATGTATGGTACTTCACAGAAGTGCAGTATAAGAATTTCAGTTTAAGTTACATTCATCTAGCTACAATCTGAAATAAAGGGGAACACTGAACATAACTTGGTATTCAAGGGGAGGGGGGGAAAAAAAAGAAAGAAACACATAGCATTTCAGGCATTCCTTCCACATGCTAGAACTAAGCAGATTCATTAACTAGATTCCTGTTCTGCTCCTATAACATACATATATGGCTATTATTTTATGATAAATATGGATGGGCTTTGTGGATAATACTGATAACTGAGAAACACAATGGCTGAGGAGGCATCACTACTTTTTTTTTAAATTCTAACTTTCCTGTTACTGTGATAAACTTAGCTTCAGTAAGGACACACACACACACACATCAAAAAAAGTTTTGCATCACCACAGTTCCCAGAACTCCTGAAGATAGATGTTGACTGTGGATATCGTACCACAGACACAATCCCTTTGACTGTTAAGAAATGTCACTAAACCTGCCCAAAGATGTAAAAACCCACACATGAGCAGCACCTATTAGACGGAGGGGTTCTGACAGTTGATCAGTTCCAGCCATTCCACCAGGAAGGAGGTACATGGCTCATGTTGTCTGTAGTTCAACCATGCCTAGACGGTCAATACCGTGTTTCAATCACATTTGCATCATTACTTTGTGCCACAAAGGGCTCTCAACAAGCAAAGTGTCCAGGCGTCTTGGAGTGAACCAAAGCAATGTTGTTTGGACATGGAGGAGATGCAGAGAGACAGGAATTGTCGATGGCATGCCTCACTCAGGCCGCCCAACGGCTACTACTGCAGTGGATGACTGCTACTATGGATTATGACTTGGAGGAATCCTGACAGCAATGCCACTATGTTGAATATGCTTTTCGTGCAGCCACTGGACTTTGTGTTATGACTCAAACTGTGCACAATAGGCTGCATGATGTGCAACTTCACTCCCGACGTCCATGGCGAGGTCCATCTTTGCAACCACAACACCATGTAGCACGGTACAAATGGGTCCAACAACATGCCAAATTGTCCGCTCAGGATTGGAATCACGTTCTCTTCACTGATGAGTGTCACATAAGCCTTCAACCAGACAATCGTCTGAGACCTGTTTGGAGGCAACCCGGTCAGGCTGAACGCCTTAGACACACTGTCCAGTGAGCGTAGCAAGGTGGACGTTCCCTGCTGTTTTGATGTGGCATTATGTGGGACCGACATATGCTGGTGGTGGTCATGGAAGGTGCCGTAATGGCTGTAATATATGTGAATACCATACTTCGACCGATAGTGCAACCATATTGGCAGCATACTTGCAAGGCAATCGTCTTCATGGACGACAATTCGTGCCCCATTGTGCACATCTGGTGAATGACTTCCTTAATTATAATGACATCACTCGACTAGAGTGGCCAGCATGTTCTCCAGACATGAACACTATCAAACATGCCTGGGATAGATTGAAAAGGGCTCTTTATGGATGTCATGGCCCACCAACCACTCTGAGGGATCTACGCCAAATCACCGTTGAGGAGTGGGACAAGCTGGACCAACAGTGTCTTGGTGAACTTGTGAATAGTATGCCACGATGAATACAAGTATGTATCAAAGCAAGAGGACATGCTACTGGGTGTTAGAGGTAGTGGTATGTACAGCAATCTGGATCACCACCGCTGAAGGTCTCGCTGTATGGTGGTACTACATGCAGTGTGTGGTTTTCATGAGCAATAAAAAGGGCAGAAATGATGCTTATGTTGATATCTATTCCAATTTTCTGTACAGTTTCTGGAACTCTCAGAACCAAGGTGATGCAAAACTTTTTTGATGTGTAGCTCACAGGCTTCAGTGAATAATGGTAGGTGGGCGACAACGTTGATGCTCTGAAGCATTGATGGGGCTGTAATCCTAGTATTTTTACTAAAAAGTGAAACTTGTTCTGACGTTGCTGTGATGTTTACAAAGAGCGTCATTCCTTCAGAAAATGGAGTGCAACAACATAAATGAAACTGGAGCACTACTACTATATCAAAACGTTTTCCTGCATGAAAAAATTCCTAATAGAAAATGGAGTGCAACAACATGAATGAAGTTGGTACACTACTGCTTTTTCAAAATGTTTTGATACATGTAAAATCAATGTTTTTCTCTAAGACTGAAACAGCTGTTAACACAAATAGTACCCATAACTGGTGTGGTTCTTTGATTTGGTTAAGTCCATTAAGGCACTGCTAAACAAAACAAAACAGTCCTCTCCACTACTGCAGTAACTGTAACACACGCCAGATAAGTAAGACTATTTTAGCACAAAACATCATTTTAATGTGCCTGATTTACATAAATAACATGGCAGAATTCACAAATTATTTTGGAAAACAGAAAAATAGTCTCACATGTTCATCATATGCTCCAGCTTCTCACATACAACATTGAAAAAAGGAAGTACAGCTTCCTTTGATAAGAAAAATCTGGATACAAATTTGGAATTGGTGTCATCTGACTTTCTTTCCCTTCCTCATTTTCATGAACAGTTCAGACAAAATCTTGTCATTACTGTCTGCAACTCCATCTGTCATTATTGCTGCTATCTTGAAAACTTATTCCCTGGTTAAGCTTGCTAACCGGCAAAAATTGTCAGTTAAGTTATCCCAAGTTTATTCTCTGGTTAGGCATTATTCCAGGTTCATAAAATGTGTTATCGTGCTATTCTGGGAATAGAGCTTAACCAGTTGCTAACAGGAGACTGTACAACTGGCCCAAAAGATTGAAAAAACACACTACATGCAATTTAGAAATTGTACAAGGTTTCCCACCAGTACATGCCTAAAATATGATGACAAACAGATAGAAGAATTGGACAGTGTTAAATTCTTGGGATTACATCTTGATAATAAATTCAACTGGGAGGAGCACACCACTGAAGTCCTGAAGCACTAAACAAATCTGTTTTCAATGCGAATTTTGTCAGACATAGGGGATATAAAACTGAAAAAGATGACATAGTATCATTACCTTCATTCCATAATGTCATATGGTTTGTTTTTTTGTTAAATGAACAAGCCCAGCTAAAGTTTTCTGGGTACAAAAACACATAATGATAATTATTTGTGTTGTGAACTCAAGAAAATCCTTCAGCGGCCTGTTTAGACAACTAGAGACATTGTATTGTATTGTATTGTATTGTACTGTATTGTATTTTATTGATCCAGGCAATCATAGTATTGTACCGTAGTACGTATGATATTGGACAGGTCAAGAGAGCATGTTTACAAGTAATTTTTACAAATTGATTTTTACATTATTTTGTAGCAATGAAATTGTCTATCTTAAACAAAACAGTCAATACAAATCTTTGAATTATATGGTTGTACATATGATATTGGACAGGTCAAGAGAACATATTTGCAAGTAATTTTTAATAAATTGATTTTACATTATTTTGTAATGAGGAAATTATCTATCTTTAACAAAACAGTAAATACAAATGTTGTATAGTAAAATACAAACAGCCAATACAAATGTAATATTAAAATAATCCAGTATATTTCATAGACATGCACAGTATATAATAATCCAGTATATTTCATAGACATGCACAGTATATAATTTTCAGACCTAATTGAACATTTATTATAAAATTGTTTACAATTTTAATCCCTTTAAAAAAAATGATCAACTGCATAAAAGCATTGGTCCAAGAGGTATTTTTTTAACTTAAGTGTGAAGGCTCTTGAGTTCTTTGTTGCTTTTATTTCATTTGGTAAATTATTATACATTTGTATCCCAACATTTAAAACACTTTTTTGGTATCAGGTGGTTCTGGACTGAATCATATGTAGGTCAGATTGCTGCCTTGTTGAATAGTTATGAATATCTCCATTGAATTTTAATGTGCAGTCATTGTTTAACAGGTATGACTTGACAAATTATATAATATTATAAATGTAAGCAGAAGGCAGTGTCATAATGCAATTTGTTTTGAAATGTCTGCATGATTCATTATGTCTTAGGTCACATATTATGTGTATTCCCTTTTTGTGCATTTTGAAAAAATTTCTACCCCCAGGTGAGTTCCCCCAAAATATGATTCCATACTGTAATGTAGAGTAGAAGTAAGCATAATATACGTGTATGACAACATATTTTGTGACTGATTTTTTTGAGTATCCTTAAAATGTAACACACAGTTGATACCTGTTTGAGATATAATTTGTGTGTATCTCCCACTTAAGATTTTCTTCAAGCCACATGCCAAGAAACTTGACAGAGTCCACACACATAAGCTCTTGGTTATTTAGAATCACATTGGGTATTTCTTGTTTTTGGGATGAGAGTCTGAAGTTGATGTACGTTGTTTTCTGTATATTTAAAATCAGTTTGTTCCCATTGAACTGTTTCCTGAGTGATGACATAAGCCGTTTAATTTTTAGGTTGTGGTCCTCTGTATCAGTACCTGTTATTAGTATACTCGTGTCATCGGCAAATAGTGTGGTATGTCCTGTAGCAAGCTACGTGTTTATGTCATCAGTGTATAGCAGAAACAGTATGGGTCCCAGGATTGAGCCTTGTGGCACACCTTTTGCTAGCTTCTTAAGGAGTATGGTATGGTCAATTACATCAAAGGCTTTGGATAAATCTAAAAAGATACCAGTAGGGATTTCCTTATTGTCCAGTGCTTTTAAGGTTTTGTTGAGATACTCATAAATAGCTGTGGTAGTCATCTTTTGTTTTCTAAAACCATGCTGGTGTTTTGTTAATAAGGATAGTTTATTAGTAAAGTCTTCCAGTCTGGTGTAAAATAATGTTTCAAATATTTTTGAGAATGAACTGAGTTTTGCTATGGGCCTGTAATTGGGTACATCATTTAAGGGCCCTTTTTGTGAAGTGGGGTAATTTTAGAAGTCTTTAGCAGGTCAGGGAAAACTCCATTTGTAAAGGATGCATTTATTATGTGGGTTAGGGGTTCTACAATGGATTCTCCACATTTCTTTACAATTAAATCAGAAATGTTGTCACTGCCACTGGAGTAATTATTCTTTAGTCCTTTTATAGCTGCAAGTACTTCAGTATTGGAGACTTTGTGAAGAAACATTGATGCCTGTACTGGTATGGTTTCCATTAGTGTTTGGTGTTGAGTATTTGGTCTGTGGCAGTTGTTCTTTATCAGGTTTTCTGCTATTTTGCTAAAATAGTCATTAGAACCATTTACTATTTTGTGGGGATCTGATGTGACTTCATCATTTAGGTTTAGTTTTAATGTTTTGTTTATAACATGCTGCTTACTGTTTGTTTCATTTTTTACAACTGTCCACAAGCTTTTCATTTTATTGTTATATTCCTTTATAAATTTATCATTGTATAATGTTTTTGCTTGTTGGATTACTTTTCTGTAGACTGCAAAATGGGTCTTACAATGACCTAAACTGATCATCGACTTCATGGTGATTCATGTGATTTTTTAAGTCATGCTTTTTTTGGCTGGAGATCCTTATCCCTTTTGTAACCCATGAGTTTAACTATTGCTTCGCAATATATTTATTTCTTAGTGAAATTTTTCAAACCAAATGCTCAGTTCATGGAATCAATACTAGAAATAACAATAATCTTCACAAAGATTTAAAGTCACTTACTTTGGTCCAAAGTGTCCGTTGTTCAGGAACAGACATTTTCAATAACTTTCCAGCAGCCATAAAAATTTCAGCTACCAATAATGTTCAGTTTAAGAGAGGACTAAAGGACTTATTTGGTGGCCAAGTCTTTCTACTGCTTTGATGAATTTCTTAGTAGAAACAACTGATGTGTGTGTGTGTGTGTGTGTGTGTGTGTGTGTGTGTGTGTGTGTGTGTGTGTGTGTGTTACTAACAATATAAAATAATTCAAATGTTATTACAATCCAACTCTCAGTACAAATTCAGTGTAGAAATGTGATCATTGTAAATAAGTGTCGTAAAATGAATCTTCTATTCAATATTTATTACCACATAACTGAAAATATGTTTAAAAATTGTTAGACTCATCCCACTTCCATGAAGATCTTTCCACTTGGGATCTGCGGAAAGTACATTAGCATACTTGTGTTTTTCATTGTAAATACAGGGTTATTACAAATGATTGAAGTGATTTCACAGCTCTACAATAACTTTATTATTTGAGATATTTTCACAATGCTTTGCACACACATATAAAAACTCAAAAAGTTTTTTTAGGCATTCACAAATGTTCGATATGTGCCCCTTTAGTGATTCGGCAGACATCAAGCCGATAAGTTCCCCCCACACTCGGCGCAGCATGTCCCCATCAATGAGTTCGAAAGCATCGTTGACGCGAGCTCGCAGTTCTGGCACGTTTCTTGGTAGAGGAGGTTTAAACACTGACTCTTTCACATAACCCCACAGAAATAAATCGCATGGGGTTAAGTTGGGAGAGTGTGGAGGCCATGACATGAATTGCTGATCATGATCTCCACCACGACCGATCCATCCGTTTTCCAATCTCCTGTTTAAGAAATGCCGAACATTATGATGGAAGTGCGGTGGAGCACCATCCTGTTGAAAGATGAAGTCGGCGCTGTCGGTCTCCAGTTGTGGCATGAGCCAATTTTCCAGCATGTCCAGTTACACGTGTCCTGTAACGTTTTTTTCGCAGAAGAAAAAGGGGCCGTAAACTTTAAACCGTGAGATTGCACAAAACACGTTAACTTTTGGTGAATTGCGAATTTGCTGCACGAATGCATGTGGATTCTCTACCACCCAGATTCGCACATTGTGTCTGTTGACTTCACCATTAAGAAAAAATGTCGCTTCATCACTGAAAACAAGTTTCGCACTGAACGCATCTTCTTCCATGAGCTGTTGCAACCGCGCCGAAAATTCAAAGCGTTTGACTTTGTCATTGGGTGTCAGGGCATGTAGCAATTGTAAACGGTAAGGCTTCTGCTTTAGCCTTTTCCGTAAGATTTTCCAAACCGTCGGCTTTGGTACGTTTAGCTCCCTGCTTGCTTTATTCGTCGACTTCCGCGGGCTACGCGTGAAACTTGCCCGCACGCGTTCAACCGTTTCTTCACTCACTGCAGGCCGACCCGTTGATTTCCCCTTACAGAGGCATCCAGAAGCTTTAAACTGCGCATACCATCGCCGAATGGAGTTAGCAGTTGGTGGATCTTTGTTGAACTTCGTCCTGAAGTGTCGTTGCACTGTTCCCAGATAGCACAGTAAGCCGGTTTCAAACTTGTTTCCAGATGTAAAGTTCAAGTATATAAGCTTGATCAAAGCTGGAAAATTCAGGCCTGTTAGTTGGATTCAAGCTTGAAACAAACATCAAAGTTGGCAGAGTTCAAGCTATATTTCAAGCTTGACTTATCAAGTTTGGCTCCAGCTGTATCTACACACGTGGAATACAGCCTGGTATTTACAGCCTGTTTTAAGCTACATAATTATTAATCTGAATTTATTGAACCTAATAAATTAAATAAATATCACAATGGAAATGGTGTGAAAAAAATTATCAAGACATGTATGTTTAAATTTTTTTATTTTCAAAGTGTTTAAAATTGTTTTGTTTTAAAATTTAATTATTCTGAAGCCCCTCTGGCCCCAGCACACAGACCAGAGCAGGATCAAATACACTCCTGGAAATGGAAAAAAGAACACATTGACACCGGTGTGTCAGACCCACCATACTTGCTCCGGACACTGCGAGAGAGCTGTACAAGCAATGATCACACGCACAGCACAGCGGACACACCAGGAACCGCGGTGTTGGCCGTCGAATGGCGCTAGCTGCGCAGCATTTGTGCACCGTCGCCGTCAGTGTCAGCCAGTTTGCCGTGGCATACGGAGCTCCATCGCAGTCTTTAACACTGGTAGCATGCCGCGACAGCGTGGACGTGAACTGTATGTGCAGTTGAC
The DNA here is from genome assembly GCF_023898315.1 of Schistocerca nitens. NCBI lineage: Eukaryota > Metazoa > Arthropoda > Insecta > Orthoptera > Acrididae > Schistocerca > Schistocerca nitens. The sequence goes on from NC_064616.1 coordinate 713,221,607, forward strand.
GGACTTTGAGCGAGGGCGTATAGTGGGCATGCGGGAGGCCGGGTGGACGTACCACCGAATTGCTCAACACGTGGGGCGTGAGCTCTCCACAGTACATCGATGTTGTCGCCAGTGGTCGGCGGAAGGTGCACGTGCCCGTCGACCTGGGACCGGACCGCAGCGACGCACGGATGCATGCCAAGACCGTAGGATCCTACGCAGTGCCGTAGGGGACTGCACCACCACTTCCCAGCAAATTAGGGACACTGTTGCTCCTGGGGTATCGGCGAGGACCATTCGCAACCGTCTCCATGAAGCTGGGATACGGTCCCGCACACCGTTAGGCCGTCTTCCGCTCACGCCCCAACATCGTGCAGCCCGCCTCCAGTGGTGTCGCAACAGGTGTGAATGGAGGGACGAGTGGAGACGTGTCATCTTCAGCGATGAGAGTTGCTTCTGCCTTGGTGCCAATGATGGTCATATGCGTGTTTGGCGCCGTGCACGTGAGCGCCACAATCAGGACTGCATACGACCGAGGCACACAGGGCCAACACCCGGCATCATGGTGTGGGGAGCGATCTCCTACACTGGCCATACACCACTGGTGATCGTCGAGGGGACACTGAATAGTGCACGGTACATCCAAACCGTCATCGAACCCATCGTTCTACCATTCTTAGACCGGCAAGGGAACTTGCTGTTCCAACAGGACAATGCACGTCCGCATGTATCCCGTGCCACCCAACGTGCTCTAGAAGGTGTAAGTCAACTACCCTAGCCAGCACGATCTCCGGATCTGTCCCCCATTGAGCATGTTTGGGACTGGATGAAGCGTCGTCTCACGCGGTCTGCACGTCCAGCACAAACGCTGGTCCAACTGAGGCGCCAGGTGGAAATGGCATGGCAAGCCGTTCCACAGGACTACATCCAGCATCTCTACGATCGTCTCCATGGGAGAATAGCAGCCTGCATTGCTGCAAAAGGTGGATATACACTGTACTAGTGCCGACATTGTGCATGCTCTGTTGCCTGTGTCTATGTGCCTGTGGTTCTGTCAGTGTGATCATGTGATGTATCTGACCCCAGGAATGTGTCAATAAAGTTTCCCCTTCCTGGGACAATGAATTCACAGTGTTCTTATTTCAATTTCCAGGAGTGTATCGTTGACTTCTGCCGGTATAATGATCCTGTAACAGGTAAAAGAAAATGTTAGCCATACCTAAACATAAAAAATGTAAACAGTTGAAACTGATCAACCTAAATATACTTTATGCCCCAGATTAGCAAAATAACTTCAAACTCACTGATGTGGTAAGAATCATTAACTAGTATAAACATCACTGAGTAAGCAGCTGCTTCTGGTGACTTCATTCCAAAGAGTTTTTAAAGTAATTTGAAATAACTTTTTGTTTGAAATTTGTAAAGTAAAGATGACATTTGCATAAGTTTGCGATGACTTCGTGAAGACGCCACACATCACTATTTCTAACACTTTCAGGGCCATTTCATCTGAATTATAAAGAAACAATTACTTGAAATCATATACACCTCATACTGTAAGCTTGTAAGGAAACTACCGTTTAGAAAAATGTAGACTTTTATTCTATCCACAATTATTTTTTGGCGAGTAAAACTGAATCAAAATGAAATAAAAGATGAAATCGAAATGAATTTAAGAAATTACCAGTTCAGTGGAACTGAAATGTAAAAGAACAAAAAATGTTCTCCTTGTCATGCTTTAATATTGCCTTTTATTAGATTTCAGCCACATTACAAATAACAATAAAAGTAAGACATACCAGTAGGCCTTGCAGTATTATTTCACCTAGGGAACAACAAAATTAAGAGCTATTGAAGACCAGTCAAAGCTACGCAAATAAAAAAGACTGACACCTATGTAGTGACTGGTTCTTGATGCACTTTTTCCCATTCACCATGTCATTACTATTTGTATTCGCAAGGAAACTTTTCACACTTCACGATTATTCATTCATGGTGTGACACACGTGAGTGTTTACAAGTAAACAAATGTAATAGGGCGATATATATAAAAAGGCGAGATTTTAAAAAGGTAAAATAACATTAAGTTTTAATTTATTGGTGCCACATACTAGAGAGCTATTTTAAAATGACCTCTTTTTGCTGAACAACTTGTAATATGTTTTCTTAGCTGGTAATCCATTTCACTTTCTTTACGTTATGTAATAATATTTAACATTTGTAACATTAACGTACCACTAGAGAAAAATGCATCAGCGTACCTGTAATACACTATATATCTTCTTCAGACACGGTGTAGCAGTAAGGCAGGGGATGCTACACACTTTCCAAACTATTTTCCAGTATAAAACAAACTTCACAACAGTCAACAATCATTAACGCATGTCACAAAAATAAAATGGCCGTAAACATTGCAGAGTCAGTGCAAGGCTTATAAACGCTTGTGGCACTTCCCGTGGACGTCTATGGAAGCTATGCTGCGCGCGCATTTGCTGTACAGCCTTCCAGGGAAATTACAGTTTATTTCAAGCTTGAGAAAATTATTTTAATTCAAGCTAAATTTTTACAGCTTGATGTAAACTGTGTAACAGGTTGATTTTTCAATCTTGAATTTTCAACTGAACCTAAACTCAATATCCACCTTGAAATAAGCTGTGTAACAGGTTGATTTTTCAATCTTGAATTTTCAACTGAACCTAAACTCAATATCCACCTTGAAATAAGCTTGAGTGCTAGCTGGGTTATGACTGACTGACGTGAGTGCATTTCAAGCACGACATACGATTTCTCGGCTCCTGTCGCCATTTTGTCTCACTGCGCTCTCGAGCGCTCTGGCGGCAGAAACCTGAAGTGCGGCTTCAGCCGAACAAAACTTTATGAGTTTTTCTACGTATCTGTAGTGTGTCGTGACAATATGTCAATGAATGGAGCTACAGTGAATTTATGAAATCGCTTCAATCATTTGTAATAGCCCTGTATTATTGTGTATTCTTGTTATTCTGCTATCTTCTATACCCTGGAGGATCTCCTCACTATGGATCAGTCAAAAAGAAAAGTACATCTAATCTAATATAAACTGTTCATCTCTCACTTTGCTTGGGATGGGACTCGAAAAGCAGAAATGCTGAATGTAATGTAAAATCAGTAAGGGGTGGATGTATCAAAGCTACAATGTAACATTAGAGAACTTCATTCAGTCCATCTGCATGCTTAGTGACAGTAGTTCAGACCCAGCCCTGCTGCTACATTACTCAGGTTGTGTTTATCTTGAGGAGGGTGTTCAGGTTGGTTACACCAAACCACCTCAATTTAGCAATAGTTCATTTATTAACCTTAACACATACCAGGATCACAAAGAACTGAACTGAACATGGCGGAACAGCCAAAGATAATCTCAGAGTCCAAAGATGGATGCATATCAATGTTGGTGTCGATTTCATCGGCACCACATAGCCCCTCCTCCCCCCCTCCCCCACCCCCCCTCGCAGTATGGAGTACTCTTGAGAGGCCGGGGAGGGGGGGGGGGGAGGGTGACTATGGCATTGGCAGGAGTGATCCGCGGGAGCCGGACCACAGTCAGCTCGACACCGTCGTCAGGTAGCTGTGTGGGTAGATGTCATGAAGGGAGTTTCAGCCACCAAACCTGGAAGTCGTTGAAGTGAGCCGGGTGTCATACTGGGCATGCTGGTCATGTGGCGACAGGTAGGCCGGTGGTTTGTGAGTGGAACGGAGCGATGATGAGGATGTCTCCAGTGGACATGGCAAACACATGAAACATGTCCAGGTCGACGTCGGGCGGGAGGGAAACACATTTCACCAGGTGCCAGGGAATGGCATAGGTTGTGTCATGAGCACTGGATGAAGAGAAACACACGACGAACAGTGCATAACCGCCCAGTATTACTGAGATGTCATGGATTATGTCTGGGGCGACAGGCACAAACACCTCAAGTGAGGGCATGTTCAAGATGGGGGGGGGGGGGGGTCATGAGAAACCTCGACAGGGCGAGGCAGGCGATGGTGGAGAAGTTGAAGGGACCGGCAAAGGGCCCGGTGGCGAGGGTGTGATCGTAGGTAAGCTCAACATTGGGAGCATGTGGTCACTCTACGGAGTGTGTGAGACTGGAGTGGAGGGCAAGGATGGAGGAGAGCTCGATGATTGGAGCTGGAAGTCACTCGATCGAGTGTGTAAGTGATGTGGAGGGAGTGGTCGGAGCGTCGTGAGCCATGACAGTGAGTAGCATGGTCGTGGCCTGAAGGGGGGTAGAAGAAGGCTCGACATGAGCAGGCTTAAGTCTGTTGAGGGAAACTGTAACAGCTGAATCTTTCATCTGGATGTCATAGGTGTTGGCTGAGCGCCGGAGAACTCAGTACGGGCCGGTATATGGAGGTTGGAGGGGAGCACGGACAGTGTCATCTCGGACCATGACGGACTCGCAGTTGTCCAGAGGTTTCGGGACGTGAACCTTAGGGCGGGAATGGCTGGTGGGCGGAGGGATATGGAGGTTGATGAAGTGGCGTCTGACGCGGTCCAGACTGAGGTAGAGAAGCGGAAGGGCTCACAAGTTCGCCAGAGAGAACTATGGCCGTATACGAACTTGGTTATTGTGCCTTTGAGGTCTTCCTTATAGATCGCACGAATGCTAGCACAAGGGGAAGGGCCTCTGTCCATAGAGAGTCGCGGCATCGAAGAACCGCCTTGAAAGTGCGGTACCAGTGCTCGACTAGCCCGTTACTTTGCGGATGATATGCTGTGGTATGGATGCACCGGATGCCGCAAATGTTACAAATCTCGTTGAACAGGGCCGACTCAAATTGTCTGCCCTGGTCAGTCATGATGATAGCTGGACATCCGAAACGCGATACCCATGACTCGACGAAAGCTCAAGCAACAGTTTCTGCCGTAATATTGGGGAGGGGGACAGCCTCGACACAGCGAGTTGTTCGGTCGATAGACGAGAGAACATAACAAAAGCCGCTAGAGGTGGAGAGAGGACCGACAATGTCAATATGAATATGCTGGAAACGCCTAGGAGGGGTCAAAAGGGCGCCGAGGGGGGGCTGAAGTGTGCTTATGTACTTTGCAGCATTGGCACGCAACGCAGGAGCGTGCCCACTGCTGGTAGTCCTTGTTGACATTTCTCCACACAAAGCACTCTGCTATGAGGCAGGCGGACGCACGAACACTGGGGTGGGCTAAATTATGCAATGCGTTGACGACAGCTCAACGGAGTGTGGTTGGGATGAGGGAGTGTAATGTGCCCGTACTGTCGTCACACCAGATCTCATCAGAAATGCCAGGGAAGGTGGTGTGGACGAAGTGTAGTGAAGAAGCAGAGTCTGAAATTAGGTTTTTTGTGTCCTCATCGGCAGATTGGACAGAGAGTTCTAACAGTGAATGAACTGCTTCGACTCGTGAAAGGAAATCAGCAACTATATCGTCAGCACCATTTATGTGTCTGACATCGGTGGTGAACTGAGATATGAAGTCAATGTATCTGAAGCGGCGAGGAGGTGGGTCAGCTGGTGGGTTTGTAATGGTCGCAGTCAGGGGTTTGTGGTCTGTTAAAACATAGAAAGGGCGTCCCTCAACGTCAGTCTTAAAATGCTTGATCGCTTCGCAGACCGCGAGCAACTCCCTGTCAAATGCAGAACATTTCCGTTGTGCATTGGTGAGCTTGCGCGAGAAGAACTGCAGAGGTGAAGTTTGGCCGTCGACTGTCTGGCTAAGGACAGCGCCGATGGCAGTATCGCTCACGTCTGTGGTGATGAAAAGGTGTACATTAGGATGAGGATGCGCGATGGTGCAGGCCTCGGGAAGAAGATTTTTGAGGGCAGTGAAAGAGGCAGTCATAGCAGGAACGGGCCGAGATCCAGAAGTGTTTGTGCCTGCCAAGGCGTCCGTCAGTGGAGCCTGAATCTCCGCAGCCCGAGGTAGATGTCGGCGATAATAATTAACCGTCCCCAGAAAGCACCGGAGCTCTTTGAATGACGAAGGTCTGGGTAGGTTTAGTAATTGTTTGTACTTTCTCAGGGGGCGGTGAAATGCCGTCGGCAGAGACCCGAAAACCAAGAAAAGTGACAACAGGTTGATGTAGCTGCAATTTGTCCTGGTTGGTCTCAATGCCTGCTGCCACGAGAGTGTTCATAACAGTTTGCATATGTCGAATGTTGTCCTCGATGGAGGAGCTGAACACAAGAATGTCATCACAGGACCTGTCTTTCTTGGGTGTCATATGTATGGGCGTAGACCAGCTACTGGCAGAGGGTTCAATGACGCCGGAGCTTGGTAGTTCAGAAATCTGATTTTTAAGGGCAGAGAGGAGATCGGGACAAAGTCGACGTGATTTACTGGAGATCGGGGGACCTGGCATGAGGTGAAGCTCGTGAACCGTGCCGTTGGTGATGACGGAAATGTTGCCGGCGGCACGGGAGGCGGTTTGTTTACAATGTGTGGCGGGCGGGGCAGGCGAGGTGTGGTCGTTGTATTCAGAGCCACTCGGCGGATCTGACGGGAGCCGAGACGGCAAAGTGACCCAGAAGTCAACGCGACAAGATAGTCGCCGGCCCGAAGCAGTGGCACCGTGGTCAGGTGAGCTCGGTAGAGCTCGTGAGCCGTTAGTAAGTCCATTGTCTGAGGGCACGGCCTGTGGCAGCACGGTCGCGGGTGAAATGCTTGGCGCGAGTGTACTATTTGTGTTGTCAGTGGTAGTCGCACGGCGGCGCGTGGGAGCCGAAGTTGCATTGTTTGAGCTGCTGTCCGCAAGGGGCGGAGTAGGAGCCGTCAGTTCAGGAACACGCGATGCGCATGCGCACTTGTGTCCGGCCGAGTGTCAAACGCTGCCGTGTTAGGGGGGTGTGGCCCTGTAGAATTGTCAGTACACGTTATGGCAGTCTTGATAGCACAGTTGAGAGGGGTAGCAGGAGATAAACACATGGAGGCTCGGTTGCTGGGATTGCAAGCAGATTCGGTGCACTTACTGACCTTGCTTTGTCCTTGCTGTAGTGTCTGTAATTCCTTTGCTGCATCGGAGAGCTGGAGCTGTGTTTCATGGAGCCGGAGCGAGAGCTCGAAGTTTTCCTTGCGTAGGCGAGTGACGTTTCCAAGCTCGACAAGGCACTTGCGCATGGTTTCTTGTAACGTCGTCGACAGAGACGAGCATGTACGGATGAGATGAGCCCGGACCGGTGTGTCATGGGGAGGGGAGGGGGGGGGGGTGCTCGATGGAGCACAGGGGAAGTCAGTCTTGAATGGATGATGAAACACGGTGTTTTGCACTAGGTCCGGTGAAAGTTTGTGGTGTCGCAAGAACTCAATGCCTAATATAGGTTTGTCAATTTCGCACACTAGAAAAGTCCACTCGAGTTTGCAGTTTGTGGAGAGATTTACGACGTGGGAAGTTGAACCCGAGCATTGTAGTTTAGTTGAATTCATGGTTTGCAGTGCAATATGATGAGGGCGGATGTTCGACAACGCTAAGGACGTAGGCAGCAGCGAAACATCGGCGCCTGTGTCAACTAGGAAAAGGTATTCTGACGAAATGTCTTTAATGTAAAGTCGTCCGCAGTTATCTGGTCATTCCAGGACAGAATGGAGCACTGGGGGGTGCCTGTCATATTGTGAGCAGAAGGCAGCACCCGGACCTACCCACGATTGGCGTTTGGGAAGTAGCAGGGTGGTCTGCAGTTTCGTGCCGCCTCGCCAAACCGTGTGTGGAAGTAACAGTATGGGTAGTGCGGTTGCATTTCCTGCAGAAAGTTCGTTGCCAGTGGTGGTGGCCGAGGTTCGGTGGCCGCAGCAGGTTCGGTTGCAGGAGGGGGCGTGACCGTGGGGGGAGCTGGTCACGTCCCAGTTGCTTGTTTACTGCTTCCCGGAGTGAGCGGAACGGTCGGCACAGTACGGGCCTGGCTGCGTCCGGCCGCAGGGCGATGAACCTGAACCTGAGACTTGTCAGGTATGTAGTGGCTGGCGAAATAGAGCAGTGATACATAGTGTAGCTTGTCAGCAATTGTCATTCTTTGCTCGACAGGTTCAGGAGACCTTTGAGCCAGAGCAAAGCAGATGTGAGGAGATAGTTTATCTGACCAGATGGCGAGGAGAGCTGTGTCAGAGAATAGATCGGCGCTGACCAGGGCACATAGCCATCTCCAGAGCTGGAAAGGTTTTTCGTTGCCTAGTTGCTCGACATGCAGCACTTACCGTATTGCTGCCTCAGTTGAGCGTGCAAGACGACGTAGAACAGTCTTTTTAGCTAGAGTGTACCAGGTAGATGAGTCCGGGGCATCGACCAGGTCAGCAATCAAGTCCTCCTGGTCGTGCAGGTGGGTGATGAGGCACAGAAACCTGGTTGACTCGTCGAGTTTGTAATGGTCGAACACTTCATCCACAATTTTGAACCAGGTTGTTGCTCTGTCGGGATTAAACGGCGGCAGCGTCAATAAGCGTTGTAGAATGTTCGGAAGAACAGGTTGAGTTGAGGTCGTCAGGGCACTGCCTGAATCGAGCTGTTGTTGCTGTAGTATTCCAGGAGAGTGTGCCTCCAGGGGATGTGGCAACGATGACTGTTCGGGTGGCAGCATGAAGGTGACATGTTGTGGTTGAGCGCGATCCATCACGACGTGGAAGGCCGACACGGGTGAGACACCGTAATGTGTCGATTGCGGTTGCGGAAGCTCAACTGGAGTCGACACGGGGGCGACAGGTGAGAAGAAGTTCAAAGTTTGAGAACACGTGTTAGTCGGCGGGAAGCTCGACGTATGATCAGAGCCAGGGCCACCTGTGTTGCAGGGAGGCTGCGGAGGTATGGGCTGTTCAGAAGCACAGTGTGGGAAATGATGTCGAACGTGGGACGGAATGTGTGAATGTTCACTGTTCATAGTCACTCCCCTCAAAACAGTGTGCAGATAAGGTGAATGTCGTGGCACAAAACACTGAGGCATAGCAGTGGGACGGAGGTGGAGGTCAGACACAGATAACAAGTTATTGTTCCTGTTGCAGGCCGAGGTATCGAAGTAGGAAGGCATGTGCTGATGCTGGACCGAGGCAGGTGCGGGCGTGGTCAGATGCTGAGGAGGTAGACCTGTGAACGAAGCAGTTCCAGCCATGTGGCAGGTATCGGCATGGTACTGCACAGATTGCGGCATGGCAAATCGTTGTCCCTGCGGTAGTAGGTTGTTGGACGAAGCATTTGCAGAAATTGGCATTGGTCCCGCACTGCACGGAGATCCATGAGAGGTAACTGCACAGTCGATGAGGGAGGGCACATGTTGCGGAAACAAAGGCATTTGATAGCCGTTGTCATGTACACTCTTAACCTCAATTATTGTTGCAGGCTCGAAAACGTCCGACGAAATCGGCAGAATCATCGAGTGAGAGGCATCGTGTTGCAGTCCTGGCAGGTGTACATTGCCTGCAACATGATGCATGTCAATCACAAAATCTGGCATTAGGCGCTGGGCCGAAGTCATTGTTCAAATGCTGTCTCAATGTAATACATTCGAAAATAACCGACGCGGAGGTCATGGACACAGTAGAACAGCGAAAATGGAAGACGTTACAACTCGGGGTCACTAGTGAGGAGGGTGTTCAGGTTGGTTGCACCAAACCACCTCCATTTAGCAATAGTTCATTTATTAACCTTAACACATACAAGGATCACAAAGAACTGAACTTAACATGGCGGAACAGCCAAAGATAATCTTACAGTCCAAAGATGGATGCATATCGATGTTGGTGTTGATTTCATCAGCACCACAATCTCATGGTGAACAATGTTCTCATTGGTATGAGCACTTATGCCACTCCTGTAGACAGAAACAAGATGAGCATTATTATTATGATACTGATGTGGTAAATGGACATGTGTGGTCTCCAGTGTCATATGCATTTGTTAATCCATGATCGTGTGGTTTCAAATGCTGTAGGGTGGTAACTGATGAGTAGAATGCTTCCATACAGATTTCCTCATCAGGGATAACCCTTACTACTATTTCTTGAATTATTTAATATGCACTCCAGATTCACATATTTAAAACCATACATCTATTATTATAATTATATCCTTCAATCAGGTGTGATAGCTAAGGTTCGCAGTAGGTTACCCTTGCCTTATGAGACTGGTCTGGTTGTTTACAACACGGGTGGTACTTGATCCTTGCCAACATTCATCACAATTCAATGCATAATAACTTGCCAACAAACTATAAGCCTCTATGAATGATTACATTGTATTGTCTACTAACAGTGATATGATTTTCTTAAAAGGAGAAAAATTTCAAATTCTATCCAGGAAATAGAAAAGGTCCAATATAAAACTTGAAAGCTGCTAAATGTTGCCTGAGACAACAGATAGTCCTTAGGAACCCCAATCATACTACTCAGGTGTGGGGGACTTACATATTGTAGATGTATTGCTTTTTGTCAGTTCAGCTGTGAAGCAGGTGTTGGATAACGCCCCAGGCGTCCCTTAGCAGGCAACGCTCTGGAAAATTCCATGCCACCCACATAGTTTTCTTGATCCAGACCAATCAGGGTGGAGGAAGCCGTGTGGTGCATCGAATACACCCGGCTGCCCGTCGCAGGGCCCGCTCTCTTGTATTTTTGCTCACCCGCGAGTCGGATGTGCACCCTGTAGCAGTGTAGACCTTCCCGCTTCTCCCGGTGCTGCAGCACTGTGGACTTAGTTTTGGCAGACAACAACTTTCATTAGCTTCGCGAAATATGTTTCACCACACTCTATGCTCTGGCTCACCCTCACCTCCCTAGGCCCATGTGACCCCTTTTTAACATGCTTTCACCAGTAAATGGCCTTTGTCTAAATTTTGTCCTATTCATTTCTTAATGTTCACCACCTTCCCATACGCCCATCCTGTACAACTGGTCATGTTCTGATCTGTGTTGTTACAGTTGATTCTATGATATAGTGTTAATGACATTTGTATCAAATGTCACATCATCATTTGGAGAAATGTTGGCTTCAGAAGGATACACAGTTTACTCAGAAAAAAATAAGAGCATATGAATGGAATTATTAGTATTTCATCACTATAATTTTTACTTATTTGAGTTTTATGCCATCACATAACCAGTCTCTTACCATGAACACACTGTATGGAGGCAGTTCCCCAATTCATCATGGTACTTACATTATGAATAGTGGTACATTTGCCAAATCACTAGCTATATAGAGGAAAAAATAAAACATTGACATATTTATTATTTTAGACAGACATTTATTATGTTTCAATATGAATACAAATGTAGCTCAATGACTAAATCACGGACACATCTTGTTGGTCAATAGTCAGTGCTCAAAGATGGCAGCCAGTGTGACAGTTCATCACATATTGAATCAAAAATTGTGAATTGGGTAGCAAAAAAGCAAGTGTGTACAAAGTGTAAAGATGAAATTATGAAGTTGAAAAAAAATTCTAGTTTGAAATTTGTTATTGTTAAATTAAAAACAGATATCTCAAAACTTCTGGAAGAAAAACTTTGTTATTTATGCAAACTAAGGGAAGTCTTCTGCAAGGCAGTTCAAATAACTCAAAAAAGTGACATAGAAAAACACCAGGCATAACATGAAAACTGCTAAATCTGTGTAGTATACAAAAGTTACTGAATGACAATCGTTTTCAAGAATGTTCTAACAAGAACTTCGCAAAAGCAGTGAATAGTAAGGAACCATGTGACAGGATCGAGGACAGTGCAAACAAGACATGCCAGGAAAGTATTTCATTGTGGAAAAATAATCAATATAATGTGAATGTGAACAGTACTCATTTATTGACTGTCAGAAAATTTCCTGAGGTATTATCATCTTTCATTGATGAAAAGAACAAAGTAGAAAATGTGAATCAATACACCACCGATATTCACAGTGATCATAGGCTCAATAACAGTGATCTTGTGACAACAAGCAGTCCCAGACATAAAATCCAGCTGCTGGCCAGTCCCCTCAGAGACTATGTTCGAGTCATTCACCTAAGACAGCCAGTATAATCAACCACCCCTCAGAATTCTAAGTCCAGCTGTATGCCTGTTCTGCCAACACTGCAAGATGCAGAAGTGTATGGAGAAAGTGCTGTCATTCTTCACAAGCCTCTCTGTTTGTCATCTAGTGTCTGATATTTGTGCAGCCCTACCTGACATGACATTGTCTCTTGCAGTGATGCCCAGCATGCTTCCCATATCTATTCAATGTACATGCCCTATCAGCTTGAGTTTTGATAAATCCACATGGCATGTGCAGCCCAGCTCCTTAGAGAAACATGACTGGCTGGTTGAGACAATCAAGGTTGCTACAGATCAAGTGCATACCGTGTACTTTGATAAGAATTATATGTGTTTTTTTTGTTAAATTTATTGACTTGCTTCAGATTGATGGGATATTATTATGTCATTGTGCTCAGGCCTCCTAAACTCATTGTGATGATTGCACTAGCATGGTTTTTTGGTGAATGCAGAAGTGGTCTATACAAATGTTCAGGTTTCTAAGCTTCTGCCTGAGGTAAACAACAATTTTCTGAGGTTCATCCTGCTCCCTTTTGGGGACATACGACATATTCAAAGGGAACGCTGTTCTACTCAGCACACTACAGGTATATAGTGATGTTCGGTTGGTAGAAATGGTGATTAAAAAAAATATTCCCTCTCACTTGCAGGTATATGATTATGGAGTTCATACTACTTATACTGGCAGGAAGGAACCTGCCTTATTTGTAATAAGAGCAGTCACCTTCATACCAACTGCCCATGTTGAGTGGTGGTATTAAAACCCACTTACGAACAGCATAAAAAATTGGCTTTAGCGGTTCTTCTCCCACAGAATTCTGTATCTGAGTCAATATCAGTTATTTAAGATCCATGTGGATCTTTGAGAGATAATATTCATTATTTTCCCCCACTGCCTATGTGTAGGGTCATCACTTCCACAATGCCAGCCCTGGTTATTCAAAACAAACATCATAGAACACATGTCAATGATGTAGTTGAGGGGCCTTTCCCTTCAGCTTGCCCTTCAGATAGCTGTCAATTGAAGGACCCTCTTCTCTGGCCTGAGTTCATAGATGAGGAAGCCATGGTTGCTTCTGCATCTGGTCAGGTAGTTACTTATGAGTCATCTGGCAATTCTCCTGTCACCGAGCAAGGTGGCACAGTGGTTAGCACACTGGACTCGTATTCAGGAGGACGACGGTTCCATCCCATGTCCAGCCATCCTGATTTAGGTTTTCCGTGATTTCCCTAAATCACTCCAGGCAAATGCCGGGATGGTTCCTTTGAAAGGGCACAGACGACTTCCTTCCCCGTCCTTCCCTAATCCGATGAGACCAATGACCTCGCTGTTTGGTCTCTTCCCCCAAACAACCCAACCCAACCAATTCTCCTGTCATCCAGGCTGCCTCATCGGCGCCACCTGTTAAGGAGTCTGTTTCAGGACGCCACTTGTATCCCTGGCTCTATCAGATACCTCACCACTTCTCTCAGCTTCCCAAACTAGTTCTACTGCTTCTATCATGGCCTCCAAGTCACAGAATCTTGATGAGCTTAACTTGAGTGATTCCCAAGTGCAGAAGGACCCCCGTTATTACTAAACAGATCTCCATACATGAGCCCCTGTCCATTAATGAGTGTGGTGCCAAGGTCTCTCCCTCTCAGTCTGAAATGGATTTTCTGCATGACCCATGCACACAACCACATGAGGTACCGGCAATTCTGAGGAGCCACAGTAAATAACGTATCCAGCTTGAGAAAGTGGCATTATGGAAGAAGGAAAAACAGTGCAATGAAGGGAAAGTTATTCACACTTCTTCTCTCTACGTTTTGTCCATTAATTCTGCTATGAATACAGGTACATATCTCAGTTTCATGATGGTTTGATAATTTTGTAGTTTTTGTTCCAGTTCAATTGCCTATGCAAGCAAATGTTTTCCTCACTTTGAATATCAAATGAATTGATTCTGAACTCCAGCTCACCACTTTGTGAAGACTTATACACTATGTCATCAAAAGTCTCTGGACACATGGCTGAAAATGACTTACAAGTTTGTGGCACCCTCCATTGGTAATGCTGGAATTCAACATGGTCTTGGCCCACCCTTAGCCTTGATGACAGCTTCCACTCTCACAGGCATATGTTAAATCAGTTGCTGGAAGTTTTCTTGGGGAATTGCAGCCCATTCTTCACAGAGAGCTGCACTGAGGAGAGGTATCGATGTGGGTCAGTGAGGCCTGGTACGAAGTCAGCATTCAAAAACATCCCTAAGGTGTTCTATAGGATTCAGGTCAGGACTTTGTGTAGGCCAGTCCACTACAGGGATGTTATTGTCGTGTAACCACTCCGCCACAGGACATGCATTATGAACAGGTGCTTGATTGTGTTGAAAGATGCAATCGTCATCCCCAAATCACTCTTCAACAGTGAGATGCAAGAAGGTGCTTACAACATCAATGTAGGCCTGTGCTGTGATAGTGCCACAAAAAACAACAAGGGGTGTTAGCCTCCTCCATGAAAAACACAAAGACACCATAAAACCACCGCCTCCGAATTTTACTGTTGGCTCTACACATGCTGGTAGATGACATTCACCAGGTATTCACTGTACCCGCACCCTGCCATTGGATCACCACATTGTGTACCGTGATTCGCCACTCCACACAACATTTTTCCACTGTTCAATCATCCAATCACCAAGCAAGGTGTCGTTTGGCATTTACCGGCATAATGTGTGGCTTATGAGCAGCCGCTCAACTATGAAATCCAAGTTTTCTCGCCTCCTGCCTAACTGTCATGGTACTTGCAGTGGATCCTGATGCAGTTTGGAATTCCTATGTGATGGTCTGGATAGATGTCTGCTACATATTATTACCGTCTTCAACTGTCGGCAGTCTCTGTCAGTCAACAGATGAGGTTATCCTGTACGTTTTTGTGCTGTACATGTCCCTTCATGTTTCCAATTCATTATCACATTGGAAACAGTGGACCTAGGAATGTTTAGGAGTGTGGAAATATCACATACAGATGTATGACACAAGTGACACACAATCACCTGACCATGTTCGAAGTCCATGAGTTTCGCCAAATGCCCCATTCTGCTCTGTCATGATGTCTAATGACTACTGAGGTCCCTGATATGGAGTACCTGGCAGTAGGTGGCAGCACAATGCACCTAATATGAAAAATGTATGTTTTTGGGGGTGTCTGGATACTTTTGATCACATAGTGTACATGTCTGTGCTGCATAACTAATTTTTTTATAGGAAGTATTATTTGACCAGTTTTCAATTCCTGTGTTCTAGACTTCATTTAATGTGGCTTCCAAACTTTCAATGGGCTTGTCTTGTATTATAGGCAAGGAGTCCCATCATGAGATTTGGAAGTTCTCGATGATGGTAGGGGTATAGGATGCGCCTTTTATGATCTCACTTTAATTCTCCTCTATGCTCCTTCTGGCTCTGGTAATTTTATGGAACATTCACATTTCTGCAAACAGGAAATCATTTACCTAGTTTGTAAATCCCCTGCAAAGATTCTATTGGGTGGGGATTTTCAATTGTGTTCTGCAGATGGTGGATTAGTTTCTTAATTTTAGTTTTAGTAAAGAACTCTAAGTCATAGTATGCTCCTTGAACCTATGTGATGCAAGGGTTTGCCAGTATTCTACATTTGTCCGATAGACTTATTTTACTGCCATCTCTAGCAGTTGACTTGATCTCTCTTACCCTTCTGATTCCTTGTGAGAACAGCTTTTGGATGTGACATGACATCCGCCAGTTTTACTGATCATTGTGTTGTAGCCATCACATTTAATTGTGTGCAGCAGCCAGTAAAATTGAATCTTCCCTGGATGCACAGTATAGCTTATCCACAAGATCATTCCCATGCTCAGGAAGTATGGGCCAGTTGCTCTTGTGCTGTAGAATGGTACTTGTGTATTGTAGAACGGTGGGCCCTGCATGCCCAGCCATAAATTCTTAAAACTGTCATGTGTTTGTGTGCTGTAAGGGTGGCAGATGTTGGGCAGACCCAAGAATTATTTTACTCCGTATTATATCAACTTCACGATAGCACTAGGCAAACTCCTCTGTGGATTATGGATGTACAGTGAATTAAAACCAAATTGCTACACTTAAAATAATTTCAGATTTGGGGGAGGGGGCGGGTGGGGGGTCGGTATGCTGGAAAAAATCTCAGCCACGTTCCATTTTACAAGATGAACTGACTTCACTATACCATCTTATCCACATGTGGGAATGCAGGAAACGAGTTTGAATTGCATCCCTCATTAATGCTGATGGTTAAGTGTCAAAATCCCACTGTGACATTTTCAATTTAATTTTTAACTGCTTTTACTGAAGTGTATTTTGCCCCCATTTCTGCTGAAAATTTTCCTGGCAGTTTTTCCCCTTTGCTGGATTGTGTCATCACCCCCGAATTAAATGACATTTTCTTGAATGAGTTCCACAAGAATTATATATATGATGTTGTTACTGGATTTCATTCATGCAAGTCACACATATTTGCTGGTATTCCTAAGGAATTTTGTGTTCATAGGTGACACAATGACGTTGATGGTCAATGAAGTGATGTGGGGTGCCTCAGTTCCTGCTCCCTTCAAGGAAGGTAAGATCATCCTCATCTCAAAAACCAAGGGTCGACCTGATCTTGACTCACTTCATCCAATTACTCTCCTAAACTTTCTGATTCATTGCAGATTATAAACGAACTAACCAATGATATTTAAAAAGGGAATTCAGACTGAAAAAAGTTCTCATCAGATTGTTTTGGGGAATATGTAGCATCAAAGTTGAAAAACTATTGATGTACTGTTTCATGCAGACATGGGCAATTTGAAGCCACCAGGAAATGTTCTGCCAGTTGACTTATATTCGTCACCAAGCATGTCAGCTGATACAACATAAATTAAAATGAACTGTATATTTTTTTGTTTTATTGTATAACATTAGTTTTGGTTCAAATGGCTCTGAGCACTATGGGACTCAACTGCTGAGGTCATTAGTCCCCTAGAACTTAGAACTAGTTAAACCTAACTAACCTAAGGACATCACAAACATCCATGCCCTAGGCAGGATTTGAACCTGCGACCGTAGCGGTCTTGCAGTTCCAGACTGCAGCGCCTTTAACCGCACGGCCACTTCGGCCGGCCATTAGTTTTGTTTTTTGTTCATATCTAATTGGATTGCATTTTAATTATCTTAATGAAAATAAATGCCAATAATACAAACTAGAACAGATAACATAGATTAATGTAAAATAGAAATACACAAAAGACCATATCATTCACATTGCTTACACTCAAGTTGTCTGTGTTAAAGTCATAATTTAGCTACTATTTTACTACATTTAGAAACAGAATAAGTGATAATTCTTTTTACTCCAGTACTGGATGTGTTTTTCTCGACAAATTCAAAAGTTACAAAATAGCCGATAAGACTGATCTTTTGTATACTTGTATACTACATTACTCATTTTCATTGACTTTATATCCCTCACATTTATCTTTACAAAATCCACAAGTATTTCACATATACACTGAAGAGCCAAAGGAACTGCTACATCTGCCTAATATCATGTAGGGCACCTGTGAGCATGCAGAAGTGTCACAACACGACATGGTATGGACTTGATTAATGTCTGAAGTAGTGCTGGAGGGAATTGACAACATGAATCCTGCATGGCTGTCCATAAAATGTGCTCAATAATGTTCACGTCTGGGGAATTTGGTGGCCAGTAAAAGAGTTAAAGAGTTTAAACTCAGAAGAGTGTCACTGGAGCCACTCTGTACCAATTCTGGACGTGTGGAGTGTCGCACTGTCCTGCTGGAATTGCCTAATTCTGTCAGAATACACAATGTACATAAATGGATGCAGGTGATCAGACATGATGCTTACGTTTGTGTCACCTGTCAGAGTCGTATCTAGATGTATCAGGGGTCACATATCACTCTGACTGCATACACCCCACACTATTATTGAGCCTCCACCAGCTTGAACAGTCCCCTGCTGACATGCACGGTCCATGGATTCATGAGGTTGTCTCCATACCCATAAATGTCCATTCACTTGATACCATTTGAAATGAGACTTATCTGACCAGGCAACATGTTTCCAGTCATCAACAGTACAATGTCAGTGTTGATGGGCCCAGGCAAGGTGTAAAGCTTTTGTGACAGGCAGTTATCAAGGGTACCTGAGTGGGCCTTTCACTCCAAAAGCCCGTATCGATAATGCTTCATTGAATGGTTTGCACGCTGACACTTGTTGGTGGCCCAGCATTGAAATCTGCAGGAACTTGCAGAAGGGTTGCACTTCTGTCACGTTGAGCAATTCTATTCAGTCGCCATTCGTTCCATTCTTGCAGCGACGTCTGAGATTTGATGTTTTACCAGATTCCTGATATTCACGGTACACTTGTGAAATGGTCATATGGGAAAATCCTCACTTCATCACTACCTTGGAGATGCAGTGTCCTATCACTCATGTGCTGACTATAACAGTACATTCAGACTCACTTAAATCTTGATAGCCTGTCATTGTAGCAGCAGTAACTGATGTAACAACTGCGTCAGACACTTCTCTTATATAGGCTTTGCCGACCGCAGCACCATATTCTGCCTGTTTACATAACTGTGTATTTGAAAATGCATGCCTATCCCAGTTTCTTTGGCGTTTCAGTGTACCTCTATATAGCTGAGGAATTATTTGGGAAATACACTCATGCCCATAAATTAAGGATAATTGCAGAATGTGGTGCCACACATTGTGGCATTACACAAAACTGGCGCTAATAGCATAGGCACATAGGGAACACACACAACACAGATCTGTAAGTCCACGATATTGGTGATAAGTTGAGAAAACCGTCCTGAAACACATGCGCTACAAAACACCACTGTTTCCTGCGGATGTATCCCAACATCAATATGGGATATGATCACCATGCACATGTACAGAGGCTGCACAATGGGTTGGCATACTCTGGATCAGGCGTTCGAGCAGCTGCTGGGGTGTAGCCTCCCGTTCTTGCACCAGTGTCTGCTGGAGCTCCTGAAGTGTCCAATGGGGTTTAGGTCTGGAAAACAGGCAGGCCACCCCATTCGCCTGTTATCTTCTGTTTCAAGATACTCCTCCACAATGGCAGCTCGGTGGGGCCATGCATTATAATCCATCAGGAGGAAGGTGGGACCCACTGCACCCCTGAAAACGTGGACATGCTGGTGCAAAAAGACGTCCCGATACACCTGACCTTTACAGTTCCTCTGTCAGGGGTGTACATGCAACAATCATAATCTCACCCCACACCATCAAACCACGACCTCTATACAGGTCCCTTTCAAGGACATTAAGGAACATAACCTGGGACCACTGTTCCAATGACCATGCACTGTGTTCTTGACATGAGGCTTTACAGGCTCTCCTGTGACCAGGGGTCATTGGAATGCAGCTTTCAGGTCTCCGGGAGAATAAAACATGTCTGTTCAGTCGTCTGTAGACTGTGTGTCTGGAGACAACTGTTCCAGTGGCTGCAGTAAGGTCCCTAGCAAGGCTACCTGCAGTACTCCATGGCCGTCTGCAGGCACTGTTGGTGAGATATCAGTCTTCTTGTTGTGTGGACGTCCCATACTGTAGCGTCTGGACACGTTTCCTGTCTGCTGGAATCGTTGCCATAATCTTGAGATCACACTTTGTGGCACATGGATGGCCCGTGCTATGACCTAGTGTGTTTGACCAGCCTCCAGTTGCCCTAGTATTCTACCCCTCATAACGTCATCAATATGTGTTCTTTGAGCCATTCTCAACACACAGTCACCATTAGCACGTCAGAAAACGTCTGCACACTTACTCGCTGCACCGTACTCTGACATGCACCAACACACCTCTGCGTATGTGGACTACTGCCAGCACCACCGTGCGACGACCGCAGATCAAATGCACCGCATGGTCATACCCCGAGGTGATTCAAGGTGATATAAACCTGCAGACCGGCCACCACAGCGTTGTTTCACCATGTATCAGCATTATCCTTAATTTATGACCATGAGTGTAGATGTGGTTGATACACAAAATAGATTATTGAGGCTAGCGTAATTGTCACCTGTTCCTAAGAATCGTAGCGTTAGTGGTAGCTTCTCTTCTGCTGGTACGGCTCGTCGATAATTTGTGTCATGCTTAGATATCTTTGGTTCAACTGCTGCTAGAAGAAAGCGAAAATCGTCCGTCGACATGCAGGTGAAGTGTTGGAATAAAGCAAGCCATGGCTGCAGCTGTAAATCACTAATCAGAGCCAAACCACTACCGGTACGTCTCTCACGCCTGCGCAAAAATTCAGACACCCAAATTTTTCTGTCTCTACGCTGTTTGGTTTTCACGACCAACAACATGCTCGATGTACAAAATAAACCAAGTTGTACTTTCTCTTATCCATCACACTGTACTGAGGTTAAGTGACTTCACTGCGACAAAGTTTTAGTGCCCAAAACAAAAACATTGCATGAGTTTGCTTCAGTGTAAATGCTTATTTGCGGGCACAAGTGAATGCGTTGGCAGCAAATGCACATTCGCCTGTATTTGCTCCTGTTCGCTTTAGTGTAAACCCCAGGGAAGCCCCGTATCCATGTAACTCTGCTTTGTTCTTAGAACCCTTGCTTCAGAAATCTGTATTTGCAATTCGAGTGTTAGCAGACATAGGCTACATAAAAATGAAAAAGCTTGCATACTTTGCCTACTTTCATTCCATAATGTCATATGGTATAATATTTTGGGGTAACTCTTCAAGTCAAACAAAAGTTTTTAGAGTCCAAAAGCGTGGGAAATACAGAAGCGTCCGATCTTACCCGTCGGCTTTGACCCATGACGTCACAAATACCGCGGAAACGACTATAAACAACAATTCCAATATGGCGGATATAAAAACATCGAATACGTATTGTAAACACTGAAATACACAAGTTTCACAAAAAGCCTAATGACTGTAACGGGACAAGCGTGGGAAATTGGGGGTTTTTGGGTGGGGAGAAACTAAATATGTCGTTATGCGGTGGGGGGAGTCTGCAGTGCCCCCCCATCCCCCCACAGGCTTCATTAGTGTCAAATCAATATTTTCGAATCATAGGCGGCCGCTGCCGCGGCCGCATTCCAAAAAAAAAACTCCCAACCTAACCTCAAGTGGGCTACGCTACAGATCAATATGTTCATCAAATTGCTTCATATTACGTATACATGTTCTTTAAACAAGAGTACATCAAACCATGTATTAGGTTTTCCGCGCCGTAATGACGTCACACACCACAACACGCTTACGTCACGGGTCAAAGCCGACGAGTAAGATCGGACCTTTCTGTTGACCCAAAGCGTGTAATACGTATTACTTGTGGAGTAAATTCACGGACGTCCCGTAGAAACCTCTTCAAATAACTGGGTATACTAACTACTGCATCTCAGTATATTTACTCCTTAATGAAATTTGTCCTAAATAATATATCTCTTTTTCCAACAGACAGCTCAGTTCATATGCACAATACCAGGAACAAAAATGAACTGCACAAGGACTTAAAAGCACTTACTCTAGTTCAAAAAGGGGTCAACTACTCACAAGGGAACCTCCCCATCGCACCCCCCTCAGATTTAGTTATAAATTGACAGTGGATAGGCCTTGAAAAACTGAACACAGATCAATCGAGAAAACAGGAAGAAGTTATGCGGAACTATGAAAAAATAAACAAAATATACAAACTGAGTTGTCCAAGTGTACATATCCAACATCTAGGACTATATAACATGAAGAGTGCCGTGATCGCGTGGTTAGAGTGAGCAACTGCGAAACGAGAGGTCCTTGGTTCGAGTCCTCTCTCGAGCAAAAATTTTACTTACTTTATTTTCGCAAAGTTACGATCTGACCGTTCATTCATTGACGTCTCTGTTCACTGTAATAAGTTTAGTGTCTGTGTTTTGCGACCGCACCACAAAACCGTGCGATTAGTAGACGAAAGGACGTGCCTCTCCAATAGGAACCGAAAACATTTGATCGCAAATTCATAGGTCAACCGATTCCTCCACAGGAAAACACGTCTGAAATATTCTATACGACACTGGTGACGGCATGTGCGTCACATTACAGGAATATGTTGTCGACCCACCTAACTTGCACACTTGGCGAATGGGTAAAAAGATTCTTCTACCTTGCCCGATTTAGGTTTTCTTGTGGATGTGATAATCACTCCCAAAAAAGTGATGAAAACATTGAGCTTGTCGCATAAACGGCAACAAATGAATGCAACAGTTTCACAGTCGCACAGTTTTCCCTGTGCTCTGTCAAAACAAACGTTTTTAACGTTTTCAAGTTTTTCCGTGTGTAGACCGTCAAATCCTGCATGTGTCCAAGCAAATCTGAACATGTCCTGGAATTTTGGAGAGCAAAGTTGATCATGTCTGAGTGCATGAACTTTCATAATTGTTTGAAAATAAAAAATTAAAACTTTTCACTCAAGGGAGGGTTGAACCAGGGATCTTCCGTTCCATAGCTGCTCGTGGTAACTACGGGACCACGGTGCTCCTTAGTGAACAGGTACCTTAATGTAACATATCTTGCACACGGACTATTCAGTTTGTATATTTTGCTTATTTTTCTCATAGTTCCATACAACTTCTTCCTGTTTTCTCGATTGATCTGTGTTCAGTTTTTCATGGCCTATCCCTGTGCCAACTTATAACTAAATCTGAGGGGGGTGCGATGGGGAGGTTCCCTTGTCAGGAACACTCATCTTCAATAATTTGCCAGCAAACATAAAAATTTTTGTTACAAATAAAGATCAGTTTAAAAAGAGCCTGAAACATTTACTAGTGGCCAACTTCTTCTAATCCACTGACGAATTTTTTAATAGAAACAAATGATGTATTGTATATATTCATACTATTACTATTGTTATTTCAGCTTAAAAAAAATTGACATGTTCCACATCCACGAGGATCTCCTCAACACGGATCTATGAAACGAAAAACTAATCTAATCTAATCTAGTGTGTTGCCATGCAACTATGTGGCTGAACTGTGTTGAGGGAACGATTCTCAGTCTGCATTTACGCCAATGACATCAGGATTTTAGTACGAAATGCTGACAACATTTCTGGGCTCAAAGACGACCTGGATTACTTTTGTCACCTTGCTGATGGCCACATTAATGATCACAAATGCACGCTCCTGACCTTGTGGGGCTTCAACTAAGTAGTAATACCTCGGGCGACGGTGGTCGATCGCCACAAGCATTAAGGGATCACAGTCGATCACAACCTGACCAAAATGGCGTCACTTAATGGACGAGACGGTACAACTTGTGTTCAGGGAACAATTCTTGAACCCAAATGCTGTTCCTTCACCACGTGCACGTCTTAGACACCCATATTTTCAGTAAAGTGTATTACATTGTACAGATCTTCCCACTTCCTGCGATGATGGCCTGCAGGCTCAAACAACTACCCAGTCGATCCATGTGGTGACAACACATCTTTCGAGTTCAGTATGAAGTGGTGGACAGGACCTGCAAACTAGCAGGATTAGGTCTTGCTTATATTAAAGTGAAGGTGTCCATGTTGTTTGATTTTATAATTTTCAGTTTCTCAGGCACTGATATCCTTTTAAAGAAGCACCTTGCGCTTGTGTAAGCTGTCGCCAACATACCAGTCAGCAAGGACGAAATGCAAAGATCGATTAGTAGACACTGGAACAAGCGCGCTTATCACGAGAGAGACCAGAGACTCACCAACAAGCAACACGCCGCCAAAGCCCTCTCGACAGCATGTATTTGGGCCGCAGCCGCTGGCCAGAGGGCCCCACTCAATCATTCAGTTTGGTGTCTGTCAGTTTATTTCCAGAGCGGGTTTAGTTCGTCACAGGCGACGACAGCACATAGCAACCAGATTAGTGACTATAGCAGGACTAGTTACCTCAACCGCAATTGTACTTTACTAGTACTAAGAAATTAAAGTTTGTAATAGCAATATTACCGATTTGACTTTACATCAGTCTGGAAGAGGACTATTACTGATGAACTTGTACCACCAAAGATGGACTCTATTGAAGTTAAATAAATGTTTCCTGTTCATGTAAACAAAGAACTGTATTAATCCGTGTGTGCATCTGTGCTGTAGCAAGAGGATACTGGCCAACCATAACAACATCTTCTCCCTTGCTTCCTTGTGGTACAAGACTCTACAGGGGCGAATGAGGATAATTCAGTGGCGATCGATGATAGTCAACTTGAGTGAAGATTTTGCCTGCTTCTCTTGTTCTTTAGCTTGCAGGGGTGGTCGTGTTCACATGTTGCTATTTGCTATTGTGTTCTTGCATGTATTCCAGGAGGGAAGCTGCATAACCAATCAAATTTCTCTTTTCAGAGGCTTTCTGATGTAATTTATTTGTGTAAACCGTGAACTCCCTGACCCCTTCACCCCCTGCACCCCGCCGGCCAGAGTGGCCAAGCGGTTCTAGGCGCTACAGTCTGGAACCGCGCGACCGCTACGGTCGAAGGTTCGAATCCTACCTCGGGCATGGACGTGTGTGATGTCGTTAGGTTTAAGTAGTTCTAAGTTCTAGGGGACTGATGACCTCAGAAGTTAAGTCCCATAGTGCTCAGAGCCATTTGAACCATTTGGAACCTGCACCCCAGCACCTTAGCTGCAGACAGCCAAAGTGATGGATCTAACACAAGTTTTTCATTTTCAGAGCCGAGCGAGATGGCGCAGTGGTTAGCACACTGGACTCGCATTCGGGAGGACGACGGTTCAATCCCGCGTCCGGCCATCCTGATTTAGGATTTCCGTGATTTCCCTAAATCGCTCCAGGCAAATGCCGAGATGGTTCTTTTGACAGGGCACGGCCGACTTCCTTCCCTAATCTGGTGAGACCGATGACCTCGTTGTTTGGTCTCTTCCCCCAAATCAAACCAACCCAAGCCTCAGTTTCACAACCGACAAATCACAACCTTACTGACGACGGTACAACAACTACTGGCTGCACAAGCTGCGTTGGCTGCACAACCACAGGCCAACAACCAACCAGCCCAACAAGTGTCGCCCACTGGTATACCAACGTTCCGGCAATTTAAGGAAACAGAGAAGGAATGAATTGAATATATCACTCAGTTCCAAGCACATTGTCAAGCTCGTTGTGTTCAAGGTCCTGTAAAGTTACAATACTTCTTTTCGATTACGGGGTCTCCAGTGTCTAGCTTAATGCGAAACTATTCCCAACCGCGTCTCCCGACGAACTCGTCTATGACCAAGTAATCGCTGCATTAACTCAATACTATGACCAACAAGTCGAGGTAGCTGCGGCAAGATATCAGTTCTTCCGCTTGCAGAAAAAGCCAGAACAGACGTACCGTCAGTGGTACACAGAATTAACAGGCATGACTAGGAAGTGTAAATTTAAATGTGGTTGTGGCAACTTTTTCTTTTTAACAGTGATTTAATGATACCTGACACAGTAACATTCAGTGTCCCAGATAGCAGACTCCGGGAACATATCTTAAAGTACTCTGATCCATCACTTCCCCAAGTATTGCCAATCTTAGAGCCATATGAATCGGGTGCCATAGCGACGATACGTTTGACTAGGCCCCAATTTGTGGGGTCGAGACACCCCTTGGTCGCGACCGCCCCAAGCAGCCACAACAACGATCGTGCACACAGCCGCGCGAACAGCCACGTATACAAACTGGCCTGTGAAGTTAGCGAAGCCTTGCCTTATACTCGGTTTACATTAGCAAGTTATTGCAGCAATTTACTTGCGCGGAGGAACTTCCCGCGCGATTTGCGAGTGTAAACATATCGCCAAGTCGACTTGCGACTGTAGCAATTTATTGCGGAAGTGACTTGCTGCATGTTTTCCGCTTCCAGTGTGAACACCACGCAAGAAGTATCTGCAAGTAACTTGCAGCTTCTAGGATTTATTTCTATTTCCTGCAAGTAGGAAGTGCAAGTTACAGTAAGTATGTTGTCTGCATAACACAAATATTTAACATTTTACTTAATGTGGTGACTTAATTTTATGCAACCATCTTACGTATCATATGCAAACAAATTTCAGAAATGGAGGAGAAACGGGAATGGATGAAGCAGGATACAGAACATTTTATTGAAGCCGTGGAGAGTTACCCCGAAATACGGAACGTGCATAACCGAGACTTTAAGGATAGAGTGAAGAGGATGAGCGCATTAAATGAAATCTCGTCGATATTCGACACATCTAAGAAAGAAGTACATAGAAAGTAGCATAACTTGAAGACACAACCCCTTTGCCTCCTGCATCCACTCGCTTGTTGTTTTAGGAGTCTAGAAAAAGACGATGTGTAATTATTACATGTTCTATTTACTTAGCTTGTCACTTTACATTTAATGAGCATTAGAAAAAAAACATTTTTATAAGCATATCATTCTGTAAAATGCAGTTTATTTCAATAAAAATTTAATTTCATTGTTGTGTTTTCACATACCTTCAAATAATTTTCCCTTTTCAAGATGTTAAAAATGGCTCTACATACATCGGGTACGGTCAGAGAAATCGTGCTGACGGGAATATGAAACAAGTACATTAGGGACTTGTATGAGTCTCCTACAAAGAAAAGATTTCAAAATTCAAACTTTTTTGGTTGAATGTTTCACATAAATAAATGAAATGCCTATTTTATTCGTAGTTCACCGGTAGCTATAAATCATAGAGTGACTAGCAAACGTTCCTTTGCTGAAATAGCAGTACCGAAGTTTGTGTCTCGTTTTGGTATGACGTGCGCTATTAACATCAACAAATACTCCAGATCATTTGAGGACATTCTGCAAAAGTTTTCAAAAGTATCCATGCTCTCGATACCAAGTTCTTGCAAAAGCTTATTACAAGTACCATTTTGCGATCTTCTCATTATCTAGTCTTTAACCCAAATACTTCCCTTTTTCTTTTTCACGTTTTGCATTACAATTACAAGAGCTGCAGCATATCTCACCCACCTACTTGTCATTTTACCCTTCGGCTGAAACTCGTAGTGGTACTGAAAGCATGTGTAAACAGTATCAGCAAGTTGTTGGCGCAAGTTTCTTGCCAAAGAACTTGCAGAAGAATCTTGCTTAAATCTTGCGGTGCTGTGTAAACACAGATGCAAGCGGCTAGCAATAACTTGCAGCAATAACTTCCGCAAGCGACTTGCTAGTGTAAACCCAGCTTTAGACGTTTTGCTCGCCATAGAAGACAGGTTTGCCCATCACATAACGCAACGTGTTACGCGTGTGTGAAAAAAAGGCCATGTCCAAGCAATTTGTTTGCAGTGACACAAAAATGCCAATTTTGTCCGCTCTCAGAAAAAACAGGCTCGTGTACATGCAGTGAAAGCCGTGTTTTTAAAACCTACTACAGGATCTGACAAAAGTAAGATTAAGGTTGTGCCTCTTTCCCGCCCTAGTGCTGTGCAACGATGTTCTAACAAACTATTTGTCTCATTATGAATTGCTGGCCGTCGTCTGAACTTTCATTTAGACACAGGTGCCTCAGTAGCTTTGCTTAATCGTGCCATGTACGAACAGTTAGGCTCACCACACATCTCTAAATCTAGCAAGCACCTCACTGCTTACAACGTACAGGAAATTCCAGTGCTTGGACAGTGTAGTTTGCATGATACTTACAAATCTTACACTTAGACAATGAATTTTACTGTGTTGAAATCAAGAGACAGTGAGAAGATATTCTGTTTAGATGCCTTTGATTTGTTTGGACTCTGCATCCAAGACAATGTACCTTCAGTGTCTGTTTTTGAACCAAAAGACCGTGTAGCTAGCTTGTTTAAAGAATTTCCTGAATTATTTTCAGAAGGAATGAGAAAAGCTAATAACTTAGTAGCCTATGTTACACTGAAAGACAATGCACAGCCTAAGTTTTTTCAGACCCGCCCCATTCCAATTGCTTTACGAGGCAAAGTAGCCAGTGAATTGAAAGAATTGCAAGATAATGGTGCAATTGCTCTCATTCAAGCTAGTCACTAGTCAAGTCCTCCCGTTTTGTTACCTAAGCCTTCTTGTTGCATTCAAATTTTTGTGTTGACGTCAAGTCTACAGTCAACCCACAGACAGAAGTTGACACTTATCCGTTCCCTCGCCCTGAGGATAGTCTTGGTGCAGGACGTTACTTTTCTAAGATAGATTTTCGTGATGCCTACTTGCAAATTCCATTATATGAAGGATCAGAGAAAGTGTTTGTTGTAAATACACACTTAGGACTGTCTGGTGTCATCTTAGTCTTCCTATATTACCGATGGAGATTGCTTCGTCGTGGTATAGGGCCATTCTTCGTTTGATACTGACTGACGATTGTCGTTTTCGTGTAGGCCATCACCCGAGGTCGGCAGCAGTGGCCGAGCGGTTCTAGGCGCTTCAGTCTGGAACGGCGCGACCTCTACGGTCGCAGGCTCGAATCCTGCCTCGGGCATGGATGTGTATGATGTCCTTAGGTTAGTTAGGTTTAAGTAGTTCTAAGCTCTAGGGGACTGGTGACCTCAGATGTTAAGTCCCATAATGTTCAGAGCCATTTGAACCATTTGAGCCATCACCTGACTGATCAATGTGAAGAATGTCGTCACACTGATACCTTACTTCACTGTCTTGTCTCTTGTGGACGGGGTCGTTGGCTTTCAAATCCTCTCAAAATACTTCAAAAAATATTTAATGCAATTTTTGTTGTTGCTTGTCTTTTAAATCTGAACAGTATCTATTCATACAGTGTGCAAACGTGAACACACACACACAATCATTGCGTCTAGTGTGAGAGATGACCAATGTCTGTCCGATAACATATGCACCATTCCATTCCTTAGCTGCCGTCAGCTGGGTGAGTTTCTCAGATTTCTGTCAGTGCAAGAATTGTGGAAAGGAGACTGAAAGATAAAGGACGTTTATTCCGATGAGCTGCTCAAAGCAACGCTTGACTGATCATCAGACGATCGATTGCATGGCTTTTGCGGAAGAGTATACTTCTAATAACCAGCACATCCACCGTCATTACGTAGGATGCCGTGGCATTGATTGCTCTAAGGGCGTTATGGTTTATCATCCAGCATGTGTTTTTTATATTCGTCCGAATGTCACTTTTGTTCGTATTTCCACATGTCAATGAAGTCGATAGCTCTACTCAAATATCCAGAACTGAGTTGAGATACGGCGATAGTGGAACGAACTCCATTAGCTTTATCCTGTCTTCGCCCTGAGAACAATCCAGAACAACCCTACTTTGATGGATAGGGCTGTGGTCCTATAAATAAAATGTTATCTGCTTATTTAATCTATTTGTATTTTTAAGAAAACTATTTGTAACTGTCATACTGTATTAGCATTTGCTGTGGCATTTAAGAATTCAGGTCCCGTCATAGCTAAGAATCTAGATTAAACAGGCCGACTAGGAATGTTGTTAACCGAATCCATCATACGATGACACTCGTAGCCTGCTGAAAGCCACAGACTGAATCAAATACGAATGATGTGGAATCGAACTGAGACAGGTATACAAAACATCAGACAAAAAAATGGCTCTGAGCACTATGGGACTTAACTGCTGAGGTCATCAGTCCCCTAGAACTTAGAACTACTTAAACTTAACTAACCCAAGGACATCACACACATCCATGCCCGAGGCAGGATTCGAACCTGCGACCGTAGCGGTCGCGCAGTTCCAGACTGTAGCGCCTAGAACCGCTCGGCCACTCCGGCCGGCGAAACATTAGACAATTTTAATTTTTGTGTTGCTATGGTGCTGTACAAAAAAATTCCTTCGATGGAGTGACAAGCAATTACTGTACAAGAAAATTTGCAGAATGTGACGTACTAGTAGGTGTGAGTTCAGAAAAAAGACTAACGAGATCAACACAGATGTGAAAACATTTGCTACTAAAGTTAATCAAGCCGAGCTGTTCAACTATCTCGGAAGTAATCCTATAGGTATAACAGATGCTTAACACGGGTGAATAGAAGAACAGTAACAACAAAGACATTCCAACAGTTTAACTTATCAGAGAAAATACATAGATCCAGTGAAAAATCTACCGCATGCGATTTACATCTCTATGAATCCTGAGGAATTAAGCAGAGAACCGGCGGGAAGCAACAGTAATTGGCATGCAGCGGACAAAGAACAGAACAATCTAGAAGAGAATAATAAAATATCTGAATGCACTACAAGAAACAAAGAAGGCAACTGCACAAATTAAAAAATGGGAGATGCAAACTCATTTT
Organism: Schistocerca nitens; assembly: GCF_023898315.1. Taxonomy (NCBI): domain Eukaryota; kingdom Metazoa; phylum Arthropoda; class Insecta; order Orthoptera; family Acrididae; genus Schistocerca; species Schistocerca nitens. The sequence goes on from NC_064616.1 coordinate 713,251,865, forward strand.
CTGGATATTTAGACTGTTCATGCTCCCCATCAGTATATTTAGGGGCAACGTATGATGCCAGAAACTATGAGAGTTTCAGGACATCATTACCAGAACAAAATGCCACAACAATATTGGGGACATCACGAAAATTCCAAATGACACAGGTAGGATGGTTGCTACTGCAGGTTGTAATCTGCAGGAAGTGAATGGGTGAATATTTTAAAACCATCAAAAAACTCTTATGCTATTTGCTGTTCTTACCTGCAGGCAATGGATGTCTCCTTGCAGTTAGAGCAGCTCAACCAGCTATTCTAAAATGTTAAATAGGCCTCTCGGTTGAGGATGCCCTCAATTTTCCACAGGCGCCAAGATCACTGTGCGAAGATGTGACCCCAAACGCGAAGAAGAAAGCGCCCATTTCTCTCCCTTTCCACGAGATACTTCGGATTAAAGTGTTCTTCCCATGGCCAGTACACTAAGTAATATCAAAATCATTTGCCTGTTCAGAAAACCGCACACAAATTCATTTGTTTGACAGATGCAAGTTGAAACACGTTTAACTATGAAACGAAGGAACTAGATTTTATAAGTTCTCAGCGCTACAATAACGTAAGGACAGTTTTATCTAAAACATTTGTATTTAAGATCTTCTTCTTCTATACTTCAGGGCCTAGGCACTTACGTGTGTTCCGTCTTCGCTTTTCACCGCCATCTAATTCTTCCTACGTCCCTCCTTCCTCTTTGCTGGCACAGCATGGCCAGATGTAGGATTTTCTCTTTTCTCATTCCTTGTAGATGATGTTTCCATCTAGTTCATTCCTAATATCACCATTTCTTGGAGACAAGCTAGGCAAGTCAAGGATAAACGATCATGTATCACAGATGGGATGAAAATTTCTGCATGGAACCTAAGAGGGATTGGAAACAAAGAAATGGAGCTAGGCCATAAATTAAGAGATAAACAAATTGATTGCACTTACGATACTATATACAATGAATCTACCGATATCTCATCTGAAATGGGGCACTGGTAACGACAGAAAATATTTTCTAATCAGAAAATATCACTCTGCTTCAGTAAAAGTCAATGTTCCCTCCCACAAAAGCCATGCGGGCGATGTTCTGATAAATGTTAAGCGTTGCTTTCTAGCAACTCTTGGGCATGGAAGTCCATTATTTTTCAGTTTACTTTTTACATTCTTGCACTTCAAGGAAACTGAGAAATGTATCTCATTTGACGGAGACTAAGAAATGGATTGGCACTATGTTGTCGAATAGACATCGGTTTTCTCTGCCGCCGGACACACGGGGCCCCTCACTGCCATTTTTCCGCCTGTTACGGCCTATTTCGACTTAGCCACTCCCCAAACGCCTATTGGTCGTTTTCATGCATTACTACCGCTCGCAGATACGTATTTTAGGACTTGTGGATATCGAGTTTTTCAGCAGAATGATCCTAACGTTCTTTTACTAATTACAGTATGGGGAACATGCAACAAAGGAGAGTACCCCTTACAGCAGAGAAGATATTTACGCGTATGTGCATTCATCATTGACTGCCAGATGCCACAACTCCTTCCAAAATCCAGGCGGCAGGCAACACAACTGTCAGAACAGTTCAGACATCATTCCATACGTCGTCAGGAGATGAAGTGAAAGTCAAATTGACGTCTCGTTCAGAATCACATACAACAAAAAACTGAGTATTGTTTAAGGTAATCGAGTGTTCAAACAGTTAAACTTCGATAGTATCCACACGAATATTTTTATAGGCCCAAGGAGCCGTTAGTGCGCAGTACCAGGAATTAATTAAGATCGAACTGAAAGAACCCGGTCTTACACGTAATGCAAATACAAATCCTAGTTCATAAGACACTGTTCGATTTTCTTGGCAAAGCATCAGGAACAGATATATTGCAATCGTTGCGAGAAGATAATAGTAAAAATTCGATGATCAGAATAGTATGGGTGCTCAGTGAATGTGATGGTGTTACGGTGTCCACGTCGTTTAAATGAGGCTAGTGATGACGCAGTTACTCTAGCGCTGACTGCCTAAATAAAGATAGCGTGGAGGCGTCGGCACTTCTTATGAGAAACAACTCTGATTAGGCACTACTTACTTGATCCTGCTCCCGTAGCAAGCATACATTATACACAAATTTGCGACTAGGAAACACGTGCCATTTTACACCACCTCACGTCTCCCTCAAGAACATGCAAAGAATGGAACCAAAAGTACCTAATGTTTGAAGGGAAACTCTCGTGAATCTGCTCAGTCTAATATACGAAGCACTTGTCTCATTAGCACCAAGTAGGCACAGAGTTCATTCCTGTTGTAACTAAATTAATTCTGCAGATAATTCCTTATCGAATATTACCGTATCCTATGCAGCTGAAATGACAGTCACTGTACATGTTTTACGTTATGTTACAGTTAGTCAGTTAATAAGCTCGCTGGAATCCTGCCTCCACTGCTCTGTAAAATACTGACCATTAGTTATTTGACTATGCAGACGCTACCCTCTGGTTCATATGTACACTCCTGGAAATGGAAAAAAGAACACATTGACACCGGTGTGTCACACCCACCATACTTGCTCCGGACACTGCGAGAGGGCTGTACAAGCAATGATCACACGCACGGCACAGCGGACACCCCAGGAACCGCGGTGTTGGCCGTCGAATGGCGCTAGCTGCGCAGCATTTGTGCACCGCCGCCGTCAGTGTCATCCAGTTTGCCGTGGCATACGGAGCTCCATCGCAGTCTTTAACACTGGTAGCATGCCGCGACAGCGTGGACGTGAACCGTATGTGCAGTTGACGGACTTTGAGCGAGGGCGTATAGTGGGCATGCGGGAGGCCGGGTGGACGTACCGCCGAATTGCTCAACACGTGGGGCGTGAGGTCTCCACAGTACATCGATGTTGTCGCCAGTGGTCGGCGGAAGGTGCACGTACCCGTCGACGTGGGACCGGACCGCAGCGACGCACGGATGCACGCCAAGACCGTAGGATCCTACGCAGTGCCGTAGGGGACCGCACCGCCACTTCCCAGCAAATTAGGGACACTGTTGCTCCTGGGGTATCGGCGAGGACCATTCGCAACCGTCTCCATGAAGCTGGGCTACGGTCCCGCACACCGTTAGGCCGTCTTCCGCTCACGCCCCAACATCGTGCAGCCCGCCTCCAGTGGTGTCGCGACAGGCGTGAATGGAGGGACGAATGGAGACGTGTCGTCTTCAGCGATGAGAGTCGCTTCTGCCTTGGTGCCAATGATGGTCGTATGCGTGTTTGGCGCCGTGCAGGTGAGCGCCACAATCAGGACTGCATACGACCGAGGCACACAGGGCCAACACCCGGCATCATGGTGTGGGGAGCGATCTCCTACACTGGCCGTACACCACTGGTGATCGTCGAGGGGACACTGAATAGTGCACGGTACATCCAAACCGTCATCGAACCCATCGTTCTACCATTCCTAGACCGGCAAGGGAACTTGCTGTTACAACAGGACAATGCACGTCCGCATGTATCCCGTGCCACCCAACGTGCTCTAGAAGGTGTAAGTCAACTACCCTGGCCAGCAAGATCTCCGGATCTGTCCCCCATTGAGCATGTTTGGGACTGGATGAAGCGTCGTCTCACGCGGTCTGCACGTCCAGCACGAACGCTGGTCCAACTGAGGCGCCAGGTGGAAATGGCATGGCAAGCCGTTCCACAGGACTACATCCAGCATCTCTACGATCGTCTCCATGGGAGAATAGCAGCCTGCATTGCTGCGAAAGGTGGATATACACTGTACTAGCGCCGACATTGTGCATGCTCTGTTGCCTGTGTCTATGTGCCTGTGGTTCTGTCAGTGTGATCATGTGATGTATCTGACCCCAGGAATGTGTCAATAAAGTTTCCCCTTCCTGGGACAATGAATTCACGGTGTTCTTATTTCCATTTCCAGGAGTGTATTTGCCGTGAATTAAGGGCATCACAAAACAGTGTGTTATTACAGAGATAATAAGACAATTGTTCAAAAATCATTATTACTGTCTCAAAATACAATTGTACATAAAAATGTCAGCCAGAAAATGTTTGACGGCTGAATGAGAGTCGGTGGACTTCCAGGACTGCAGCTGAATTTTCCTATTGCGTTCGCAAGATATTTACGTGTAGCTTTGATGAAATATTCTGAACAACCAATGCGTAATAAGTGACAGTGAGTTGGAAAACTGCGTTTTCTACAGCAAGAACTTGAACAACACTAATAATTGTGACAGTTCTTGATGTATGATATTTAGTTTGCAGTCGGTGCATCCGAATATTATTAGTAACTACGCTCTAATCCCTACATCTAGTTACAAACATGCGAGTAAGTCTCAGTGGCATGTACTTTTGGTGTGAGCTTGGGCAGCCGCGTTTTTGAGGCAGAATCTGCAGTTACAGTCGACGTAAGGAACGCATCGCCTGGTATTCTTCCTGCTACTAGTGTAACTGAATTTTGGCAACAACGCTGAATATGTTTGGCAACTCTGTAAAAGACGAGTTACTTCCTGGATGATATAGAATTATTCTGCTAAGTTCACCTGATCTATTCGTATCACTTTCATTGAATAACCCAAGTGATTTTCACATAAGGTGTGAAATAAGATTATCCGTTTATGGTTTTAAGTTCAGGAAAGTCGTTCTACGCGGGAATTGCAACTAATCTTGTCTTTTACGTTACTATTTAGCTATCGTGGCCACAACTGGGGCAACGGGGGAGATACAAATACTATAACTCATTGCTAGGTCGGAGGTAGCGTGGTCGGCAGTGAAGCGAAAGCTACTAAAGCTGAAGGCCATATGTTTATCAATTTTATGACAGAGCTACAGGCAACCAGATCTAAAATCAACGAGGAAGTCTTATTTATTTTATTTATGAACTGTCACATTTCTATACTACTTCCTCCATAACTGGACAGCAGATAAACATAGACCGTTTCGAAATCCTGTGTGAGTAATATCTTCTAATTCGTGCAGTGTATGTTCGTTCGTGTTACAGATACCTTACGTTTTATTGCAATAGAATTTCGGCTTACGGTTTTCGTAGTAAGCAGAATTTCTTTTGTATAGGGTGAGGCAATAAAAGTGGCCCGGAAACAGAGTTCCAGGGTACAAAGAAACACATCAGAGGAAAGGAAATATAGTACTACCCTGACGACAGCATATGTTGAAAGTGACTACCATTCATCTATTGGCACTTCTCGGCTGTGGTCAGCAAGTTGCTGAAGGTAGATCGAAGCTGGACTGCTGGAATTGCTGCAGTCTCATCCGAAATGTTCTGCTGCAGTTCTTGAAGACTATGAGGGTTGTTGTGATACATCTGAGACTTGAAGGCTCCCTACAGAAACTAATCGCACACTGACAGATCAGATGACCTGGGTGGCCAGCTAAGGGCCGTGACCAGACAGACCTCTGCTAACAACTATATGAGACCAGTCAAAGTTACTGAAGTTGTGTTATTTCATTTGAATAAGTACATGCACCCTCCAGTACTCTATTTGACTGCTTTCCAGTCCTCTATAAGGCAGCTCTCCATTCCTCTATACTTCAGCCATCTAGTTCTGTCATACAGTCCTCCTTTCCTCAACAGTATGGCCTTGTGTCCTCCACTGTATATGCTTCTAGTCGTCTATAGTCCAGCTATCCAATCCTCTATTATCTACAATATGCCCTTCCATCCCTCTATAGTATATCCCTCCAGCTCTGTGTAGTACATCCCTCCAGTTCTCGATAGGACAGCCCTCCAGTTCTTTATACAATTGCCCTCCACCTTCTGCAATATGACCTGCCAGTCCTCTAAACTACACCGTTCCAGTCCTCTATATTATGGCCTTCCAGTCCGCTGCAGTAGGGTCCACTATTACTCTATGATTCGTCGCCCAGAACTCTATAGTACAGCCTTCCGGTCCTCTATGGTATGAACATCCAATCCTCTATTGTTAATAAGTTAGGTAGGTAGTCACACATTCCATAGATCATTTGAACGATTATTTTTTCGAAATGATGTGGAACGAGTCAGTTCATAGGCGAAGTATATATGATTAGAGTTAACATTAGTGAACACATTATTTTTTTAGTCCTACATAAAAAAGCAAGAATTTTTTCTGGCTACTAGTTCTTAAGTAGAAATTCCTCAGTGGAATAGAAGGAGTTGTTCAGGATAAATGATTTTAAATTAGATTTGAAACTTGCTTTTGTAGCTGTCAGACAGTTTATGTCATTAGGCAAATGATCAAAACTTTTTGTTGCTGCATGTTGAACTCCTTTATGAGCCATTGAAAGCTTTAAATAATGGATGACAAAAGTCATTTTCCTTCTAGCGTTTTAGGCATGGACATCATTGTTCTTATCAAACAGTGATGTATTATTTATCACGAATTTCATTAGCAAATGTATGTATTGTGATGGTACAGTTAAATGCTTGGCTCCTTGAAGAAGTACCTACATTACGTCCATGGGTGTACAGCGCCCATTTTTATTATGCAATCAATACTTTCTGTCTAAGTGGTGAGTTACCTCAGAAAATTATTCCATATGACATTAAATGTAAATATGTCAGTAGGTTGATCCGTTTGTTTCCAAAATTAGCATTTAGAAGAAGAACTAAAGTAGCAGAACTCAACTGTTTGAGAAGCTCAGTAATACACTTCTTCCATGTCATCATCAATACCTACACTCAAAAATTTGGAGCATTCTACCATATTTACTAACTCCTGCTCATGAACTATGTCAATCGTTGGTGTGACTCTATTTGTTGTACAGAACTGAATATAGTCTTCCTTTTTTTTAATATAAGAAAAGTCCATTTCCTGAGGACCACTTTACAATTCTTTGGAAAAACAGTTTACCATCTCTTCTGCTGCTTTCTCTCTAGCTGGCTTTCTTCTTCTTCTTATTTCGTATAGGCCAACTAAGGATCACGACATTCAACTACTGCATTTGGAATGGGCTTTGACTTTTGCCCAGTAGTTACGCATCCTCTGGCTTTGTTGTTCCTTCCTCTCCTGTGTCCAGAGGGAACCAGTTTTCTTACTTGGTAGTCTGTCCTGGAACCTCTTTTGTCTAAGCTTCTTCCTGAGTATTGTTCGATCCTTCAAGTTTCCTTCTGTTATTCCCAATTCTCTGCCTCGTGATGACTGGGTGTTGTGTGATGTCCTTAGGTCAGTTAGGTTTAAGTAGTTCTAAATTCTAGGGGACTGATGACCATAGATGTTAAGTCCCATAGTGCTCAGAGCCATTTGAACCATTTTTTGTTATTCCCAGTTCCTGAAGATTTTTCTCCCATTCCATCAACCATGGTGACTTGGTCTTCCTCTTTTGCCAGTAACAGGGAAACTGGTTGGTCAATCTGTCACGATGTAATCTATAAACGTGTCCTTAAGATACTAGACGTATTTTCCTAGCTACATCCGTGATTCTTTCTCAGTACTCGTAGAGCTCTCGGTTGGGTGCCCTTTTATATTTGTCGCCTTCCTTGACTGGCCCCAGTATCTACCTCATTATCTTTCTCTCCTGGATTTCGAACTTTTCAGTAAGTCCCTTCCTAACGAGTATTAAACATTCTGAAGCATATAAGGCTTCAGGACGGATGACTATCTGGTAGTGCTTCAGTTTAGTGTTATGGGAGAGACCTTTTTTTATTATAAGTATTCTTGGTCAGCTGGTATGCCAGGTCTAGCTTGTTGACTCGAGTTAATAGTGCTGTTCCTTCAGATAGATTAGGTTCCAGCCATTCTCCCAAGTACTTAAATCTGTTCGTTTTCTTGATCTCTCCCTGGTTTAGATGCAGTGTACTAGGAGATTCACCTATGTTTGTTATGTACTGCGTTTTTTCAAGTGATATATGAAGCCCAACCTTAGCTGCTTGCTGTCTGAGAACGTTGAGTTGTTTCACTGAAGTTTCTATTGAATCTGACAGAAGTGCTAGGTCATCGGCAAATGCCTGGCAATCAACATTGAGCCCATTGGACTTATGTCGCAGAGAGATACCATCTGGAATCCCCTCTCGAGCTAACTTCTTCGGCCACTCTCTTATTACCTTTTCCAGGGCACTGTTAAAGAGGAGAGGGGACAGACCATCTACATCTACATCCATACTCCGCAAGCCGCCAGACGGTGTGTGGCGGAGGGTACCTTGAGTACTTTTATCGGTTCTCCCTTCTATTGCAGTGTCGTATTGTTCATGGAAAGAAAAATTGTCGGTATGCCTCTGTATGGGCTCTAATCTCTCTGATCTTATCCTCATGGTCTCTTAGCGAGATGTACATAGGAGGGAGCAATATACTACTTGACTCCTCGGTGAAGGTATGTTCTAGAAACTTCAACAAAAGCCCGCACCATGCTGCTGAGCGTCTCTCTTGCAGAGTCTTCCACTGGAGTTTATCTATCTTCTCTGTAACGCTTTTGCAATTACTAAATGATCCTGTAACGAAGCACACTGCTCTCCATTGGTTCTCCTCTATCTCTTCTATCAACCCTATCTGGCACGGATCCAACACTGGTGAGAGTATTCAAGCAGTGGGCGAACAAGTGTACTGTAACCTACTTCCTTTGTTTTCGGATTGCATTTCTTTAGGATTCTTCTAATGAGTCTCAGTCTGGCATCTGCTTTACCGACGATTAATTTTATATGGTCATTTCATTTTAAATCACCCCTAATGCGTACTCCCAGATAATTTATGGAATTAACTGCTTCCAGTTGCTGACCTGCTATATTGTTGCTAATTGATAAAGGACCTTTCTTCCTATGTATTCGCAGTACATTACACTTGTCTACATTGAGATTCAGTTGCCATTCCCTGCACCAGGCGCCAATTCGTTGCAGATTCTCCTGCATTTCAGTACAATTTTCTATTGTTACAACCTCTCGATATACTACAGCATCATCCGCAAAAAGCCTGAACTTCCGATGTTATCCACAAAGTCATTTATATATATTGTGAACAGCAACGGACCCACGACACTCCCCTGCGGTACACCTGAAATCACTCTTATTTCGGAAGGTTTATCTCCCTGTCTTACTCCCGATTTCATTTCATAACTTTCTGAGAGGGTTCCTCTGAAGTTTACTTGTGATCTGGTGTTGCTTAAAGTCTGTTGGATAAGGCTGTGGGTCTTCTCATCTAGCCCTAGTTCTTGCAGGATCTTCATGAGAGTAGGTCTATCAACTGAGTCATATGCCTTTATTATAACACTAGAATCATCTACTAAAAGTAAAAAGGATGCTTGCTGAATGGTAAGTGGAACGTCATTCACATACATAAGGAATAGACAGGGACCCAAAATTGAACCCTGTGAGACTCCCTTTGTGATTTCTCCTGAGTCACTCAAATTTCCTACCATCCTGATACCGTCTGAATTACTCAGTCCACCCTTTTGACCTTATGCAATATGTTTGTTAAGTGTGATTCAAGTAGCTGTGCTAAAAAAACGTAAGTTCCTCTATATCTACCTCACATTCCGCAAGCTATCTAATGGTGTGTGGCAGAGATTACGTGTGGTACCCATGATACCCCCTTCCCTGTTCAACTCGTGAATGGCTCGTGGGAAGAATCTACATTTGCTCTAATTTCTCTGATTTTCTTTTTGTGTCGAGATGTATGTGTGAGGAAGTAATATGTTGTCCGACTCTTCCTGGAAACTACTCAATCGAAAATTCAATAGTAAACTTCTCCATGTTGCACAACGTCTCTCCTGCACTATCTGCCACTTGAGTTTGTTGAGCACATCTGTAACACTCCCGCGCAGAATAAACGAACCCATGACGAAATGCGCAGCTCTTTGTTGAAGCTTCTCAATCCCTTCTAACAGTCCTACCTGATAAATGTGGGATCTTGCCAACTCGTCTCATACATGGTGCGTAAAGGACGCTGCACTTTCGGAATGCTATACAACAATTCAAGCAAATCACATTAATAGTTTTTATTACAATAAGAAAGATTGACAGTACTTAACTTTGAATTTACAATGGTGTCGCAAATGATGGGCGACATGCAAACAAGTAATGTTCTTCAGTATAGACAATGTCCATGTAAGCAATTGATGTAGATCACACGTCACTGCTATAGTAGTGCTGTCCGCTAGGCTGGGTCTAGTACAGTGCTGGTCTTCGAGTCCCGGTCTGGTACTGCCCCATCTAGTACTGTGTGGTCGAGCCTGGAAGGAGTGGCGCTTATATTCTCTTCGGCTAGAGGGCGTTCCTGTCGTGGAGCGGTCCTTGCTAGTGGAATAGTGGCTGACGTCGTCTCACAGCCTTCTTTGCTCTTGCATTCTTCATCTTTGTGCAGTCGCTTATCATTACACTGGAGCAATAAGGATCCCTGGCAGATGAACAATTCTCCAGAATTGGTCAAACTAGCACCTTCTATACCACTTCCTTTGTGGATGAGTTACATTTTTTCTTAATATTCGTCTTACGAATCTCAGTCTGGCATCTGCTTTTCCTGCTATCTGTTTTGCGTGGTCATTTCACTTGAGGTCAATCTGGATAGTCAAACCTAGATATTTTACGGTAGATACTGTTTCCAGCAATTTGTTATCAATAGTGTAGCTGTACAGTAGTGGATTTCTTTTCCTATGTTACATTTACTTACGTTCGGGGTCACCTGTCATAACCTGCCCCACTCATCAATCATCTGCATGTCGTTGCACAAATTTACACTGTCTTCTGGAGTTGATACTTTGTTATGGACAATTGCATCATCTGCAAACAGCTTTAAAGAGCATCCGACCTTTTCAACTAGGTCATTTATATATACTGTAAACAGTAACGATCCCCTAACACTTCCTTGGGGTACTACGGAAAGTACCTTTATATAAGTAGATTTCATTCCTTTAAGAACGACATGTTGAGTTCTACCTGTAAGGAAGTCTTGAATCCAGACGCAAATCTGCTCTGATCGTCCTTTTTTCACAAAACGGCAGTTTGGGACTGAATCAAATGACAACATGAACGTCGTTGTCTGCAGCACAATGGATCTTATGGAGAAACAGAGCGAGCTAAGTTACACAAAGTCTCTGTTTTCGGAATCCATGTTGTTTTTTATAGAGGAGATTCTCGTTCTACAAAGACGTTATAATTCCTGTGCAGAGAACATGTTACATAAGTCTACGACAAGTTGACGTCAACGATATAGGCCTATAATTACACTAGTCTGCATTTCAGAACTTGTTGTCAAATGATTTGTTGAAAGTAGGTGTTCTGGAATCAATTTTTTATTCTGATTCTAGAAATAACTATCGTTTTTGTCTATCATTTCATGTTTTTACACAAAATGAGAAGTAATATTTTGACGATTTTCACTTCTGAGCCCACAAATATATTCTAACACCATTTCACAGAAGGTGAATTCTTAATCAAGACATATTTAAAAAATAAAAAACATTAAAAAATACTGCTCACAACTCTCCTAATATGTTTCTTGACTACCTTGTATAAGAACAAGAAATCAACAGTGTTCCATAAACTTTTAAACTTTCTCTTCTTTAACTTCCTTGTAGATCGTTGTACATGCAAACATCCAACAGTAGTCGACCAACATACTATATGCGTACTATTACTTGGCACGTCCCAGCTTAGGGTGCAGGGAGCAGGGAGCGAGCTCTAGGGCTGCTGAGGGGAGAGGCGAGGTGAGGAGGGAAACAAGCTCCTCCTCCATGTACGACAAGCGCGCAGTGCAGGCAACATAAACGTGTTTCTTAAACTTCCACAGAGGCAGCTATGTGTAGGACAGAATTAATCGTCAGTTAAATATTTCGTGCTATCGAAATTGAGATCATTATTTGTACTGCCATATTAAATAAAGTCATTAACGTCCTACGTTATCAGTTACAGTATCAAAATAAATGCGGAATCAGAAGGAGATAAAAGAACAATTTACGACACTAGGAATAGAAGATAACTTACTGTTTATTTATTAAATTTATTAGGTATCAAACATAACATTCAACGCAAATGTATAATAAAACAAGAATGAAACAGGCCAATTTTGCTGAAGCTTCTGATAATTTCGATGCATTAACAGTTTCACTTTCGCACGTAATCGTTTTCTCTGGCTCGTCACTGGTATCTGAAGTGCCGTCGTCGACAATGAGGTTGTCAATGGCTATTTCCATCATAAGATTTCACACACATTAGAACATTTTTTGGTAATGTAGCACTCCCAAAAGAGATCAATGGCATTCAAATCGCAGTTGTATGGCAGCAAGAGAATTGCTTTGTGGCTCTTTCTTGTTGCCAGTACGACAACTGCATACTACTTAGCTGCCGCCCTATTTTCCCGAATTCGGGAGTACAGAGCCTCCTTTGTCATACCATGATCACGTTGGATTTTTCTATTCTGCAGCCACTTATCATAGATACTTTCCTATCGTATTTGGTAGGCGGTTTGTTGAGTTGTCTGCTGTAATAAGGTGCATTGTCCATGATTATTACAGTGTGTCGAGGAAGATTTGGGAGTACAAGTTCTTCAAACCATTTTTCGAAATTAGTAGAATACATCTGCCCGTGGTAATCTCCCTGGGCAGATTTGGCCCAGAACTTCAGCTCTGCCTGCCTAACTAATCTGCTTATAGAACTCACACTCCCAATAACTAGTCTTCTGGAGACGCTCCCCCACGCAGTAGCCCCCATTTAGCCGTGCGGTATAATGCACTGTTTACCAGGAGGGAAGGCGTACCTGTCCCCAGCACAGATCCGCCTGGTGGATTAGGGTCGAGGTCTGGTGTGCCAGCCAGTCTGTGGATGGTATTGCTGTACAAGGCAGCCGTGCAGTTTGAGGTGTCTCAGTGAAGAGGCTCCCCCCCCCCCCTCCCCCCCTCAGAGTTTCGTGTCCTCCCTCGGGCATGGGTATGTGTGTCATCCTTAGCGTAAATTAGTTTAAGTTAGATTAAATAGTGTGTAAGCTTAGGTAACCTCAGCAGTTTGGTCCCATAAGACATTACAACAAATTTCTAATTTCCCACACAGTAACACCCACAACATCTTTTTTTGCCAGTATTTACCGCACATTAGGCTAATGTCCATCCAGGATTCATCTGAATAAACAGTTTCTGTGAAAGTCTGCATTATTTTCAACTCGACGAGGAATCGGGAACGCCAATGCACAATGTCGCCACGTTCCAATAATAAAGTCCTCTTGTTTTCTACGTTTCTCCACACGAAACCAATGGGCTTTAACACTTCTGAGAGAGGTGGTACTCCATCTCCAACCAATCTTCTGTTCAAGAACTGGCAGAAGTTTTCGCACAGTGGGCCCAACCGTAAAACTCTTCTATAGCGTCCCTGACGACTCGTTTGTTGAAGTCATCGACAACTGTTTCAATTTCCACGTTTTTTATCTTAAGTTGAAGAGAATGAAGCACTTTTTTACGAACTGAAATTGCACTAAAATATTTTCAGAAATGAGTTAAAGTGTACGATTAGTCATTAATATAAGCATCTGTCTTTCTACAGGCTCTATCAGTAAAAGAGTATACATTTTAAATTAATTCCAACCCAATGTGGAGCTATTTAGAAATATTCTCTAATAGGATTATAATTGAAAAAAACCTCTTTTTGCCAGGAGTTCCTGGGGATATATGTCTAGGTGATTACTGGTAAAGTCTCTAACCCTCATAATACTACACAGGCTATTCTCATGTATGTCACGCTCTGAGGAAGACTGCCAAATTGGATGTAACAGTGATTTTTGGTTTTTTCATCATTGCGTCACTTCACTACATTCATCATCATTTTACGACAAGTGCTCCTTATAACTGGATTCTCTTTCCTTACTGGAGTCGTCAGTAACTCCCATGATAGGCCAGCAATTGGATCATCACTCATTTCCGAAACAGTGAAAACAGCTACTGCACAGTGGTAGCAACAGCACAGCTAAGCGACCGACATAGCAAGCAACAAAGCAGATCACAAATGCAATCTATGCCCCACAGTGGAAACATATACAAATCGCCATGCCACGCCACAAAATCTCCCAACTGCTGCCAATAGTTTCCGATCCGAAACTAGGGGGGCCACATGCCAAGCTGCAGTTCCCATACAGTAGCAGCTGTCAGTTCCACTTCTACCTCCCCTTAACATCTCGGTGAAAAGGTTCATTCTGCTCTTCTATATAATGTCCCAAATTTCCAGAAAGTAGTCAATATGTAAATGTAGCAAGTGGATCTTCACGCTCATTTAACAACCCATGTTGCCGAACTTTTGCAACATTTTTCAACAATGGCCTTCTAATTAGGATCTTAATTATTCCATAGAAAGTTCTCAGTAACTAATCAGAAGGCAGTCGTGCACCTTTTCGTCTTTTTTTCGTTATATTCAACAGAATATTCATACTTCGTCAGTTTATTATTTGAGGACTAAGAAAAAATTCCAGCTTTCAATTTATCACTGTCATCTTTGGTACATGCATCAACTTCATTTTCTTCATCATCTTCTGCCACGATGTCTACAACAGCTGGAGGAAGAGGAGCAATCAGATCTTCTCCATGTGCAAAGTGGCCCAATGGCTGAATCAATGCTTGCATACACAATTTGCCTCTTATTTTTCGAACTGCACCCCTGAACACTAACTAAGCAGAAGTAACAGTCATTAAAGTGATTTTAGAATACCTCCACACCATTGGAATCACAGATGGTAAGCATGTTTTCTTTTATTTTGTCCAGAATCTTTAACTTTCCACCAAGTTTCATTTTAAAATAAGCATCGTAAGCTTTTTACACAAAGTCTGGTTAGATACTGTATAATTCCCAAAATGTAACAGAAAAGATTTAGGTTCTTCACACACTTGTGTGTTGACATAATAGTAACTATCAACAGTAGGTGAAGTGTTTTATTAATACTGTCGCAAATATACAGAATAATCAGAATATAGCACTGGTAATCCAAGCCTATGAGACAAGCAACACTTTCAGTGTCACACAAAAACAACTAGCATCAACAGGTGTAACAACATAAAGGTACACAGGGCCCTACTGAGAAATATCTCTTCAACAATACGCATAACCTGCTGGCACAGCAATATATCTTTGAGGTCAAATTGGGACGAAACTGAAAACAGATTTGGAATCAGCATAAAAAGTAGAGGCAGTATCGCATATTAGTTTTCAGTCATTGGTTACCATGCAGACTAGTGTTATGTGCATCTATCCTATGACCCTGAAAGTCCAGTAGCCGCCAAAAGTTACGTCATCCAAGGCGAGCAGCAGACGGCAGCTGAAATGCCCTCATACGCAAATCCAATACAAGGATCCAGACACAATAAACAACACACACAAGGTAGACACAGTGCCACCGACTTGTCACAGAGCACAGGAAGAAACTGGAACACATTCAAGCAAACTAAAACAATAAGCCTGTTAGTTGTAAAACTTATAAAATTTTAAGATGATCCCCACTGGTGAAGAAAGTTCACTGGGAAACAGTAGAGTAAGTTCGAAAGAAGCAGTTTCTATTGTAGAGAAATCTTTTGATTTTACCAACAGGGCCCTAAGGAAATTGAATAAGAATATAGATTCTGCATTTGATACAGTGAAGAATGTGGAATGTGGAACCTTGCTTAAATTTGCTAAAGCCAAATTTATGGGTGAGACAAGATCGAGACTGCAATTACATGAGAGTAGTATATTCCAGCCGATTCTGGAGCAAAGAGAATTTTCGATAAAATTTACAGGTTGCATACCAAGAATCTAATTTCTCAGTATTTCCCAACCAAATTCTACATAAACACAACGAAAAGGAAGTGGCCAACGAAGTTGAGCTATTAAAAAAATTAGAAAATTAATGTAAAGGAAATTTTAATTTAATTAAAAGAAAAAATTCAAAATTATTAAAAATTTACTCAAAATCAATAACATAAATAGATTGATCTTTCCTTTTTTACCACGATAAATAAAATAATATAATTTGCCATCATGAATAGTAAAGGTTCTAGTATAATGATCTGGAAGCTTAATTTTATATTTGTCATCTAAAAGAAATAAAGTTGTATCACCAAATTTATTAGGTAAAATTTCAGCTTTTGAAACACCATAAGATTTTTTTTAAGTTCAGATATTTTAGTGAACACTTCTGAACAACCATTATCATACTTGTTTAGTTCAGTTAACGGATTTTCAGTGCTACCTTTCACGTTTATTTTTATTAATACAGAAAAAATTTAAACAAAAAAATTAAAAGTTGTGCATTTTTCCTAATGTTTATTCAATTACATGTTTAGAAAATATTCAATAATTATTCTTTGATGTGAATCATAAGTTAAATTCATGTTACCATATATAACACCATATACAATTATATAATTTGTAATATTTTCACTAAAGAATGCACATAATTTCATTGTTGTTTTTTGAGTAGTAAAAATATTCGTTGTTCCAGACATATTAATTACACAAGTAAGATAATTTGAAGCAAAATTGAATTGGATTACATTTACATCCTTATTTAACTGTGGTATTCTTTTTAAAATCTCTAAAAGAATCATAAACTTTTAAGAAGTCATTTGGTAGTAAAGGATTCCATAATTCTTGTGGAAAAACTTCATTTCATTCACTTTTAACATAGATATTATGTAATTTAACATGATTGAATGAAGAAGAATCAGGTTATTGATTATTTTTTCGAGTACTTCAGAAAACAACAAAAATAAAGTAATGTATAATTAATTCTGCTGAATTATAATAATTAATAATACTCACTTTAAAATTTATGTTTTGTGTAAACCAGCAAATTCAGATGTTTGGAGTTTGAAGATAGATATCGAAATTTTTCAATTTTGAAGTCTTTCTTGTTCTAATTCAAAAGAATGTTCTGGTTCATATTTAACAACAGGAACACGAAAATTTAAACTTTTTACATCAATTTTACCTTCTTTTTTAAGTGTAGAATTATCATTTTCTATTGGACAATAAAGAATTAAATTTCTTGACCTTTACTTAGCTCCATGTAAGAATTGCAGATAAATCACTTTGAGACAAAGTTTCTTTATAATCTTTTTAAAATCCAGCAATAATTCTCTAGGATAAACAACTTTATTTTATTTGGTTTTAATTTTTCGAATGTTATAATATGTATTGCTATATTTAATTCATTGTAAAAGGAAGAAGTTAATCGAATAAGAGTTGAAGAAACAATGCATGGATGTTATATTTTAAATGAAATATGAGTTCCTTTTTTTAACTCTAATAACCTCAAACAACTTTAAAATATAATTATAAATTAGTTTAATATTTGATTTACCATCATATGCAGAAAAATTACTTCCACCTGTGTGAATAACATCCAAACTCATATAAAGTTGTGAAAAATTTGGATGAATCCAACCATCACCAATTTTAATATTAATTACTGTTCCTAGTTAAGTAAATTAAATTATTTTTTCTTTTATCATTAACAGAAAATGAAGTAAAATTGGTAAATCTCGATTTCATTCATGATCTGTTAAGACAAAAAATTATTAATTCATGTCTAAAACAACTGTTTCATAGGAACATTGAAGTCAATCAAATTGTCATTTTCAACAGTAATACTTATTTCTCAAACTTGAATAGTATCAAAATTTGGAATTTTTATAGGATGATTTGGTTCTAAAATCATGGGACCACCAAATTCGCGATTTGGTTTAAATGAAGCAATAATATTAGTTTCTCAATAAAAATGAACATTCAGTGTAACAAACATTCCATCTACAAAAATAAAATTTACGTTAATTAAGTCTAATGGTATGATTTTAGAAACACCTCCAGCAACAGATTTTTATTAGGTTTAATAATTTTGTTATTAAATCTTAAAACTTGATTCACATAATCTTCTTCATATGTGTATAATTTTATGTCTCATTCGATAACAGTTCTATTCAAATTTTTATCTGCTTTAATATAAATATTTGGATTTTCAGACTAAATGACTTTTTCTAAATTATTCAAACTATATTGAACAACAGGAATAGTATCATTTCCACATGACTATGTAATTTACCTTCTGATAAAGTTGTTATTTGTGCATCACAGTAGAGTTCATTATTTTTTGATGTAATATTTGGATTAAAAAGTAGAGAAACTCTTTAAGAAATTCTTCATATTGGAACAGTTAATAACTATTTCAGAACAGAAGAATTATCTTTCAATTGCAATAATCATTTATAATTGCAAAAATTATGTTAAAAATGACAATTAGGCGACCAAAAATAAAAATTCTGAAAATGAAATAAAAAAATAAAAATGTTACACTTTTACCAAATTCTATTTGATGTGTAATTATAGGAGAAAGTGATTGTGAAAGAACAACATTAATGACAGATAATTATATTTTAACACCTGGATGGTTAGTTGGGTAAAAAATTAATCATTTGTATGTTTTTTTCTAAAAGTTTGGATCAATCAAAATATCAAGAATTTTTATAAAGATGTGAAAAACTTGTGGGCGGAATAAATGAAAATACTGTAACTTATATTGAAAAGTATGATGAGATTATTCCCTTACATGAATGTCAAGATAATTCTGTAGTAGGTTTTGACTATTTCATTCTTGAAATTCACGATACAGTTATAGAAAATTTTACCAGAGGGAGACACAAAGGAACAGATAGTTTTATTTAAGTGAAACATATAGAATGCACCAAGAAAATTAGTTAGAGAAAGTTTTAATTTTTTTAATATAGTTAGTCAAGATGATACAAATTTAAATTGTATTAGACAAGAATTTGTTTGTGGTTATTCAAAGTTTTGCGAGTTTAAAGAAATATTTACCAAATGTTGGGATAAATATTAATTTGGTTCTATAACAATAGATCTGACAAGAAAAATTCATAATGGTTAATATAGAGCAATAATGAAGGATTTTTTAATCATTGAACGTAAAAGTTGATTGTAAATGTCAAAGCTAAACAATGAACATAAACATTGACCATAAAGTTTAAACATAAAATGTTGAATCCAAACAATAAACATAACTGTTAAAAATAAAACAAAAATTAGAACCACAATTTTGATTCGTAATAAATGTTTGCAAAATACAATCCATATATTGTTCATGAATCCAAATGAAAAGAAAAGTGAAAGAACCATTAAAAGAAGGGTTTAAGAAATAGAAAAAATAAACAAGAACAGAATAAGAAAAATTTGAAAAAGGAGATCAACCAATTCTTGATACAATAGAAAGAGTTACCCAAGAAAGTGAAGGCTTAAGAAAAAAGTTTTAGGAGCAACTGAAGAAAATTGAGAAATTGAAATCAAATAGTTCCTTTCAATCGACATTATTTAGAAGAATTTAAAGATATGCCAAAATTTAAATAATATGAAAGACCAGAGTTGAACAATACTTTAAGTGAATCAAAAACAAATTGTTTCTTCAAGATTATTGGAAAAAAGGAAATTAATAAACAAGGTTGTTAAGAAATAATTATAAGTGAAAAACATTTGACTTCGTTAATCATAGTGAAGGTTTAGACCTGCAGCAAAATTTAAATATGTCAGAAAATTACCAGTAGACTTTAATGGTCATAAATTAATATTAGTGAAACAGTATATGGTGGAAAAGCTGGGTTAATGAAACTTTAAACTAGAAAACAATTAACAGTAGATGATTTAGGAACAGAATTTGATTGTACTGATTTACAAAATAATGGAAGAGTCTTATTTGATTCAAATGCTGTACATGATGAAAATAAACCTAATAAAATACAATCAAGTAAAGGAAATAAATATAATCAGTTGACATAAACATTTACACGAGAATATTTTCGTAGTTTATCTGAAAGAGCTCGTAGTGACTCACTTGAAGAATTTGGTGAAGGTCTAATAAAAAAATATTTGGAAAAGCCAATTTTTAGCATTTATTTTCTTTCTGGATTTTTTGATCAATTATTATTAAAATTTGTTTGTTATTATAAAAAGGTTTATTATTTTTAGATCCATAAGTGACAAATTTTATTTAAAAAGTTTAATATATTTTAATTTTTTATTTTAATAAATTATTTTCCTTAAATACGGAATGCAAAAATTAAA
Source organism: Schistocerca nitens (assembly GCF_023898315.1). Classification (NCBI taxonomy): domain Eukaryota; kingdom Metazoa; phylum Arthropoda; class Insecta; order Orthoptera; family Acrididae; genus Schistocerca; species Schistocerca nitens. The sequence continues at coordinate 713,271,881 of NC_064616.1, forward strand.
CGAATTGGCATTGTGCAATCCAGAAAAAGATTTTCACAAATAAATTAAAGTAACAAGACTGATTTTGCCTTCAAAATCAGATTTAAATTTTTGTAAAAGATAAAAACAACTTTAACTTTTTCATAATTAGCATATTAAATTATATAATTCTCAAAAATCTACAAAGGAGATAAAAAATTAGTTATATATGTATTCATAGTTGTGATTATTCAAAAGATGGGAAATTAGCTTCAAAATACTAACAAAATAACGGTAGAGGTTGTCAACATCTTGCATCTTTTTGTGAATTTGACTGTAAATTTTAAATAACAAGACATCCAAAGCTACCATATAATTATTCATAATATTAAATCTAATAAATTTTTTCTATTAAATTTCAGTACAACTGTTAAATTCTTGTAACAAAAGGGTTTTTGATCTTTCCTTTTATTTGGCTTTAATTTCTAATGACATAATGGTAATTTAGTATTTCCATTTAGTATCACAAATCGTTTATAATCATGAGACCTTAAAAAAATTTTATTACATACTTGTTTAATTGATCTAATCAAATTCATATCTCGATATTGTTCTTTTGCCAGTGAACTTTTATTATATTCATCGAATGTAATTACATTTTTCCCACAACAGATTTTCTATAAATGACCTAATAATACAGTATATTTTAATATTGAAATAAAGTTTAATAAAAATTATGTAACATAACAGTCATTTGAATATTTTGCATGTGATTTGTGGTATTTATATGATTTCAATGAATTTTGTTTATTAGGTGTATATAAAACTCTTCATGAATGTTATTTTAAAAAAAATTTTGAAATAGTTCTTGGAATTTAGTTTTATATTCCAAGAGTCGTTAGATTGTTTATTTAAATCTTCACACAAATCTTCTTGTGATCATTTAACCAATTTAGAGGAATAATTTCGGTAGCAAGCAGTTCTAACATTTTCTTTCACTTGAAGATATAAATTTCCTGACTTTGCTACATTATTAAATCCCAAAATTCTTCACAAATTACTTGTCAATTTCTGATCATATCGATTTGATTTCTTTGTTGCATAAACTTAATATTCATAGTTAAAATCATGTAATCCTCAAATAATAGAAGATGGCCTTACATTTTGATTACTTAATTGAGGAATAGTGTGTGGTAGTGATGTATTTATTTCTTCACTAGTTTCATTTATCAAATTTTCCAAGTAAGTTACCCTCTCTTGCATTTTAGTTTCACCTAGTTTTCGATTGGGTGCTAAACCGGCATAATAAACCGAAATTTGATAATTTCCTGCAAAAGGTATTTTTGATTTCCTAACTTAAGGATACGAGGATCATTTCTAAAATTTGTATCTGAATGTAATTGTAACTTTTGGTTTCACTTCAGTTCTTCATATTTTTTCATACATTTACTTCTAACGTTAGCACTAATATTTTTTCTAGAATTCAAATGTCCCAAAATATCACAATTATTTTAGCATTTTCTTTTTGCTGCATTTTTTGATCAATAATTATGTAATTAGTTTGTTATTATAAAAAATTATTATTTTACATCCATAAGTGAAAAATTTATTTAAAAATTTTAATATATTTTTATTTTTTATTTCAGTAAATTATTTTCCTTAAATATGGAATGTGAAAATAAAACGAATTGTCATTGTGCAATACAGAATAAAAAATTCATAAAAATATTTTAAATAACAAGCCAGCTTTTGCCTTCAAAATCAGATTCTCATTTTTGTAAAAGAAAAAATAATGTATCTTTCTCATAATTAGCATATTTAAGTCTATATTTCTCAAAAATGAAGAAAGTAGATTGAAAATTAGTTATAAATATATTCACAGTTGTGATTATCCAAAAGTTGTGAAATTAGCTTCAAAATACCCACAAAATATCGGTTGATGTTGCCAAAAACTTGCGTCTTTTTGTGAATTTGAGTAAATTTTAAATAATAAGACATCCAAGGCTACCATATACTTATTCATAATATTATATCTAATTAATTTTTTCCATTAAATTTCTGTACACCTGTTAAATTCTTGTAACAAAAGGGTTTTTGATCTTTTATTTTATTTGGTTTTAATTTCTAATGCCATAATGGTAATTTAGTAATGCCATTTAGTAACACAAACCTTAAAAAAACTTTATTACATTCAACAGTATATTATTCTTGTTAAATTGACTTAATCAGATTCATGTATCAATATTGTTCTTTTGCCAGAGAACTTTCATTATATTCATCAAATGTAATTACATATTTCCCACAACAGATTTTGTATAAATGACCTAATAATACAGTAGCGTTAAATATTTACGAGACCATAAGGTACAGAATCACCAATGTACAGTAGCGTTAAACAATTACGAGACCATAAGGTAGGAAATCACCAATGTAATGCCATGCCCACTGGGCAGAATTTCTTACGTGTTATTGTTGTAGGTTATAGAATTTGTGTGTTTAGGTTATAGAATTTATCGGAATAAATAAGATAGTGAAAAGAAAAAGATTGGTGGACTTTTCCTTCGAATTGTATGTTGTCATGATGTCCCGAATTTATAATGTGTGCGCCATTCATATTCAGTGTGGTGACCATGTGTTGATAAAAGCCGTTACGTAAAAGACAAAAAGAAAATGTGGTATTGCCAGTGCGTAGTGAACAGTAAGATATCTGTAAAATTACTGATAGTCAGATATGCGTTTCCGTTGTGTATTATTCATACAGGAGGATAATTTGTAACTTAATTGAGCATACAAGAGTTCATGTTGCTAGATAAATAAGAATGAATCCACTCGCTTGGCAGACCACTCATCTTGCAGGCCTGACTGCTTGATGCCACAGTATGAGCAAGGCATGTGGGTGGCTCTCAGAGGTTGTCAAAAACTTGCATCTTTTTGTGAATTTGAGTAAATTTTAAATAACAAGACATCCAAAGCTACCATATAATTATTCATAATGTTTTATCTAATTAATTTTCTCCTTTAAATTTCTGTACAACTGTTAAATTCTTGTAACAAAAGGTTTTTAATTTTTCATTTTATTTGTCTTTAATTTCTAATGACATAATGGTAATTTAGTAATGCCATTTAGTAACACAAATCGTTTATAATCATCAGACCTTAAAAAATTGTCATTGTGCAATCCAGAATAAGAAATTCATGAAAAAATTAAAATAACAAGAATGATCTTGCCTTCAAAATCAGATTCTAATTTTTGTAAAAGAAAAAATAAATTTAACTGTTTCATAAATAGCATATTTAATTCTATATTTCTCAAAAATGCACAAAGGAGATTAAAAATTAGTTATAAATATATTCACAGTTGTGATTATTCAAAAGTCTAGAAATTAGCTTCAAAATACCCATAAAATGTCGGTTGAGGGTGCCAAAAACTTGCATCTTTTTGTGAATTTGAGTAAATTTTAAATAACAAGACATCCAAAGCTACCATATAATTATTAACAATATATCTAATTAATTTTTTCCATTAGGTTTCTGTACAACTCTTAAATTCTTGTAACTAACGGTTTTTGATATTTCATTTTATTTGGCTTTAATATTTAATGACATTATGGTAATTTAGTAATTCCATTTAGTATCACAAATCGTTTATAATCATCAGGCCTTAAAAAATGTTATTACATTCAACTGTATATTATTCTTTTTTAATTGACCTAATCAAATTCATATATCGATATTGCTCTTTTGCCAGAGAACTTTTATTATATTCATCTAATGTAATTACATATTTCCCACAACAGATTTTGTTTAAACAAACTAATAATACGGCATATTTTGATATTGAAATAAAGTTTAATAAATTTTATGTTACATAACAGTCATTTGAAGATTTTGCATCTGATTTGAGGAAATTATATGATTTCAATGAATTTTGTGTATTAGCTGTACACAAAACTCTTCATGAATGTTATTTACAATTAATGTTGAAACAATTTTTGGAATTTAGTTTTATATTCTAAGAGTCGTTAGTTCTTTTATTTATATCTTCACACGAATCTTCTTCTGAACATTTAACCAAATTAGAGGAATAATTTCGGTAGCAAGCAATTCTAACATTTTATTTCATTTGTAGATATAAATTTCCTGACTTTGCTACATTATTAAATCCCGAAATTTCTTCAGACATTCCTGGTCATTTTCTGATCATACCGATTTGATTTCTTTGTTCCAATAACATAATATTCATAGTTAAAATTGTGTAATTATCAAATAATACAAGATAGCCTTAGATTTTGATAACTTAATTGAGGAACAGTGTGTGATAATAGTAATTATTTCTTCACTAGTTTCATTTATGAAATTTTCCAAGCACGTTACCCTCCCTTGCATTTGACATTCACCTAGTTTTCTAATGGGTGCTAAACATGCATCATAATCCGAATCTTGATAATTTTCTGCAAAACGCATTTTTGATTTCATAACTTAAGGATACAAGGTTCAATTCTAAAATTTTTATCTGAATGTTAGTGTAAATTTTGGTTTCACTTCGGTTCTTCATATTTTTTCATATATTTACTTCTAACATTAGCAATAAATTTTATTCTAAATTTCGAATGTTCCAAAATATCGCAATTGTTTCTAGCATTTATTTTTTTGCTGGATTTTTTACCAACTATTATTAAAATTGTTTGTTATTATAAAAAAGTTTATTATTTTTAGATACATAAGTGACAAATTTTTTTTAAAAAGTTAACGTATTTTGATTTTTATTTTAATAAAATAAATTTTCCATAAATATGGAATGAAAAAATTAACGAATTGTCATTGTACAATCCAAAATAAAAAATTCATAAAAAAATTAAAATAACGTTTAGCCTTCAAAATCAGATTCTAATTTTTGTAAAAGAGACAACAAATTTAACTTTTTCATAATTACCATATTTAATTCTATAGTTCTCAAAAATGTAGACAGGAGATTGAAAATTAGTTATAAATATATTCATAGTTGTGGTTATTCGTAAGTTAACAAATCAGCTTCAACATACCAGAAAAATAACGGTTGAGGTTGCCAAAAACTTGCATCTCTTCGTGAATTTGAGTAAATTTTAAATAACATGACATCCAAAGTTACCATATAATTATTAACAATATTATAACTATTTAATTTTTTCCATTAAATTTCTGTACAACTGTTAAATTCTTGTAACAAAACAGTTTTTTATCTTTCATTTAATTGGTTTTAATATCTAATGACATAATGGTAATTTAGTAATTCCATTTAGTACACAAATCGTTTATAATCATCACACCTTAAAAAATTTTATTACATTCAACTGTATATTATTCTTGTTTAATTGACCTAATCAAATTCATATATCGATATTGTTCTCTTGCCAGTGAACTTTTAATTTTATTCATCAAATGTAATTACGTATTTCCCACAACAGATTTTGTTTAAATGACCTAATAATACTATATATTTTGATATTGAAATAAAGTTTAATAAAAAGTAGTCATTTGAAGATTCTGCATCACATTTGAGGAAATTATATGATTTCAAATGAATTTTGTTCATTAGGTGTACACAAAACTCTTCATGAATGTTATTTAAAATTAATTTTGAAATAGTAATTGGGTTTAATTTAATATTCTAAGAGTCATTAGATTGTTAATTTATATCTTCACACAAATATTCTTGTGAACTTTTAACCAAATTAGAGGAATAATTTCCGTAGCAAGAAATTTTTACATTTTCTTTCATTTGTAGATATAAATTGCCTGACTTTGCTACATTATTAAACCCCGAAAATTCTTCACACATTACTTGTCAATTTCTGATCATATCGATTTGATTTCTTTGTTCCAATAACATAATATTCATAGTTAAAATGATGTAATTCTCAAGTAATACAAGATAGCCTTACATTTTGATTATGTAATTGGGGAACAGTGTGTGGTAATGGTGTATTTATTTCTTCACTAGTTTCGTTTTTGAAATTTTCCAAGTTTCCCTCTTGCATTTTACATTCACCTAGTTTTCTAATGGGTGCTAAAACTGCAACATAAACCGAATTTTGATAATTTTCTGCAAAAGGCCTATTTCATTTCATAACTTAAGGATGGAAGGTTCATTTCTAAAATTTGTATCTGAATGTTAGTGTAACTTTTGGGTTCACTTCGGTTCTTCATATTTTTTCATATATTTACTTCTAACGTTAGCAATAAATTTTTTTCTAGAATTCGAATGTTCCAAAATACCACAATTATTATAAGCATTTACTATTTTGCTGGATTTTGTACCAATAATTATTAAATTTGTTTGTTATTATAAAAAAGTTTATTATTTTTAGAACCATAAGTGGCAAATTTTATTTAAAAAGTTAATGTATTTTTATTTATAATTTAATAAATTATTTTCCTTAAATATGGAATGCATAAATTAACGAATTGTCATTGTGCAATCCGGAATAAGAAATTCATAAAAAATTAAAAATAACATTATGCCTTCAAAATCAGATTCTAATTTTGGTAAAAAAAAACAAATTTAACTTTTTCGTAATTAGCATATTTAATTATATAGTTTACAAAAATGTAGACAGAAGATAAAAAATTAGTTCTAAATATATTCACAGTTGTGATTATCCAAAAGTTGTGAAATTAGCATCAAAATACCCACAAAATATCAGTTGATGTTGCCAAAAACTTGCGTCTTTTTGTGAATTTGAGTAAATTTTAAATAACAAGACATCCAAAGCTACCATATAATTATTCATAATATCTTATCTAATTAATTTTTCCATTAAATTCATGTACAACTGTTAATTTCTTGTAACAAAAGGGGGTTCGATCTTTCATTTTATTTGGCTTTAATATCTAATGACATAATGGTAATTTAGTAATGCCATTTAGTAACACATATCGTTTATAATCATCAGACCTTAAAAAATTAATACATTCAACTGTATATTATTTTGTTTAATTGACCTAATCAAATTAATATATCGATATTGTTCTTTTGCCAGTGAATTTTTATTATATTCATCAAAAGTAATTACATATTTCACACAACAAATTTGGTTTTAATGACCTAATAATACAATATATTTTGATATTGAATTAAAGTTTAATAAAAAGTATGTTGTATCACAGTCATTTGAAGATTCTGCAGCAGATTTGAGGAAATTATATGATTTTAAAGAATTTTGTTTATTAGGTGTACATAAAGCTCTTCATGAATGTTATTTAAAATAAATTTTGAAATAGTAATTGGGTTTAGATTAATATTCTAAGAGTCACTACATTGTTTATTTACATCCTCACACATATATTCTTGTGAACATTAACCAAATTATAGAAATAATTTCGGTAGCAAGCAATTCTAAGATTTTCCTTCATTTGTAGATATAAACTGTGGTGTCACCGCTAGACACCACACTTGCTAGGTGGCAACTTAAATCGGCCGCGGTCCTGTAGTACATGTCGGACCCGCGTGTCGCCACTGTGTAATCGCAAACCTAGCGCCACCACAGGGCAGGTCACAAGACACGGACTTGACCTCGCCCCAGTTGTACGGACGACATAGCTTGCGACAAGACGTACCAAGTATTCCTCTCATTTGCCGAGAGACAGATTAAATAGCCTTCAGCTAGTCCATCGCTACTACCTAGCAAGGCGCCATGTGTATCATTGCTAATTGCTTACTACTATGCAAGAGATGTATTTCAACAAGAACAAGACTACATTAAAGTTAAGTATATTAAAATCTCTCTTCTTTTCTTTATAGTTTTCATCCAGTCTCCTGTTTCAGAATTTACGCCCGTCTGCGTTAGTTTCGCGTGCACCTAGCCACTCATTGTGTCGAGACCTTAGGGAATCGACACAACAATATTTTGGCGACGAGGATGGGATGCCGCGCCCACGTTGCAGTCTTTGTGTTATACTTGCTCTAATTTGCTTGTGTCATGGCTTCGCCGCATTCTCCAGATGTACTGTCCGAATTTTTTCGCTTGCAGAATCAGCAGACGCAGGCGTTATTGGAAGCCCTTGGACAGCTCGTCCAGGGTCAACGTGCGCTGCAAACCGATGCGGCGGCAGCCGCTTCATCGCTACCGCAGCCACACAACGCTGTCGCACCGCCATTTAGGCCCTTTGAGGCCACAACCGAAAGCTGGACTGAGTGGGCCGATCAGTTCAACTTCCACCTCACTGCTTATGGAATTCAAGGTAAAGAGCGGCAGCCGTTTTTGCTTTCTTGTGTCGGTGTGTCTACCTACCGTGTGATAGTGAAATTGTTTCCCCGACGCGACGTAGCAACTCTGACCTACGAGGAAATTTTGTCGGCTTTAGATGCCTATTTCAAAGAAACAGTAAATGTAGTTGCAAAACGGTATACGTTTTTTCGTACAAAACGTACCGCCGGTCAGACTAACAGGGAGTGGGTAGCAACTTTGCAAGGCCTTACTAGAGACTGCGCGTTTGCCTGTGAATGTGGCCTCCCATATTCAGATACTATGGTGCGTGATGCAATTGCACAGAACGTTTCTGATGTTCGCATAAGGGAACAGATTTTGAAGCTAGTTAATCCCTCCCTGCAACAAGTGATAGACATATTGGACAGGCAAGACACACTTGACTTTGCTCAGGAATCATTTGAAACTTCGCCAGCAGTGTGTCACGTTAATCGGCCCGCCCGGCCCGCTGCACGGGACGCTAAGCGGCCCTCGCGCCCGACTTCGCAGCGGCCGCCTAGCTTGCAACCACGTGCGCCGCGTAAGCCAGCAAATGCAGTGAAATCTTGCCCGCGGTGTGCAATTAGACATTCGCGTGAAAATTGCCCGTCACGCCAAGCTATTTGCTTTTACTGTCAACAGAAAGGACATGTACAAAGTGTTTGCCAGAAAAAGCTTAGGTCAGACAATCGCACAAATTCCAGGCCCTTTGCTTCGCGCCGGAATCGAACCCAGGACAATCAGGCTCGTGGACCTTCACCCATGGACATCCATGTAGTACATTCCCACCCGTCCAGTGACACTTTAGCTAACAGTGACTGTGTTCGTCCCACCCAAAGTGTGCGTCGACGTCGCCGGAAATCCCGTAAAGTTGCAAGTGCTTCTGGACCTGTATCAGTTCAAATTGCACGAGACAGTCGCTCTTGTCGTCAACAAGACAATAAACTTTTTGTGGACTTAGACTTTGCAGGAAAAGTGATACCATTCCAGCTCGATACCGGAGCTGCAGTTTCCTTGCTCAATCGCGACACGTACAAACAACTGGGCGCCCCGCCATTGCGTGCCGCAAATGTTACGTTAACTAGTTACTCAGGTCAGCATATACCTGTGTTAGGACAGTGCAGCCTTATTGCAACATACAAGGGACAAACAAAACTTGTATCATTTTACGTTCTTCGTTCTTCTAGTGCAGTGAACTTGTTTGGTTTAGATTTGTTTCAATTATTTAATATGTCTATTGTAAATCAGGTCCTATCAGTGAATCAGACTGTGCCTTCCGCCAGTGTTTCTAGTCTTTGTGAAGAATTTGCAGACATTTTTGCACCGGGCCTTGGTTGCGCTAAGAACTATGAAGCGCATTTGGAACTGAAAGATAACGCGCAACCAAAATTTTTCAGAGCGCGCAATGTTCCCCACGCATTGCGTGATGAGGTCGCAAGAACGTTAGCCGAATTAGAATCTCAAGGTGTAATTGAACGTGTGCAGGCTTCTCTCTGGGCCTCGCCCTTAGTAATTTTGCCCAAACCTTCCGGAAAATTGAGACTTTGCGTGGACTTCAAGGCAACTGTGAATCCACAACTTGTGACTGCTACTTTTCCTTTGCCCCGCCCGGAAGATCTTTTTGACAAACTGTGCCCGGGAAAATATTTTTCAAAATTGGACCTCGCAGATGCGTACTTGCAACTACCTGTGGACGAAGAATCCCAGCGCGTCTTAGTGGTTAACACGCATCTTGGCTTGTATCGCTTCAAAAGACTGCCGTTCGGGTGTGCATCCGCCCCTGCTTTGTTTCAGCAATATTTACAAACTATTTGTGCGTCGGTCCCTACTGCTGCGAACTATCTGGACGATATTGTAATCTCAGGAAAGACAGAAGCAGAACATTTGCAAAATCTCCGAACATTATTTCAGGATTGCGTCAGAGTGGTCTTCGCTTGAGGAAGGACAAATGTGTGTTTTTTGCTCGTGACTTACCGTACCTGGGGCATGTCATAAATGCCCAAGGAATACATCCGAGTCCAGAGCACCTTCGTGCCATTCAGGACTTGCCGTCACCGCAGAACTTAAAACAGCTACAGAGTGTGCTGGGTAAGGTAAATTATTATCATAGGTTTGTGCGCAATGCTTCTTCCATTTCAGCTCCGCTTCATCGCTTACGCCGTAAAGGTGTTCCGTTCGTCTGGACGACGGAATGCGAACGCGCCTTTCGCCAGTTGAAATCGGCGTTACTTTCAAATACTTGCCTTACGCCATTCGATCCCCGAAAACCCCTTTTGTTGATGGTAGATGCATCGGATTTCGGGATCGGTGCTGTGCTTGCGCACAAGGATGGCTCGCATGATCGCCCTATTGCCTTTGCGTCCAAATTGCTCTCGTCTGCGCAAAGAAATTATTCACAAATAGAGAAAGAAGCTTTAGCTCTCGTGTTTGGTGTTACCAAGTTCCATGACTTCTTGTATGGTCGTCACTTTACCATCATCACGGACCACAAACCGTTGACATCACTTTTTCATCCGAACAAGCCTGTACCTCCACGTACAGCGCAGAAATTCATTCGCTGGTCACTTTTTCTCTCGCAGTACCGCTACGATATCTTGTATCGGTCCACTGCTAAGCACGGCAACGCTGATGCGTTGTCCCGTTTGCCTGTTGCTGAGGATAAAGCATTCGATTCTTCCGAACTTGCTTGCATGTTCATTGATTCGGAAGCCGATGACGTGGTCGCATCGTTTCCGATTGATTTTCGTCGTGTAGCTACTGCCACAGCTGCTGACCCTGTCCTTGCTCCCGTTTTGCGTTTTGTTGCTACGCACTGGCCCTTGTCAAAGTCACGGATCGAGGATCCTTTGGTTCGCCGTTTTTTTTGCTCACAAGGAGAGACTTTTTGTACGACGTGGTGTTTTGTTGTTGCGTTCTGATAATGATCAATCCCGAGTCGTAGTCCCACGTTCGTTACAGTCCTCTGTCTTAAAGCTTCTTCACCAAGGACATTGGGGTATAGTGCGAACGAAACAACTTGCTCGACAGCACTGTACTTGGTTCGGAATCGATGCTGCGATTACGAATATGTGCTCCTCTTGCGTGGCGTGTGCCGAACAACAATCCGCACCGCCGCGGAAATTCTTTGCATGGCCGAATGCCACTTCCCCTTGGCAACGCTTGCACATCGATTTTGCTGGTCCATTCTGGAATGCTCGATGGTTGGTTGTGGTCGATGCTTTTAGTAATTTTCCTTTTGTTGTCCGGATGTCTTCCACGACGTCTTCTGCCACAATCCAAGCCTTGTCTGCTATCTTTTGCATTGAAGGTCTTCCGCAGACTATTGTTTCCGACAATGGCCCACAATTTATGTCCGCAGAATTTCAGTCATTCTGCAAGGCCAATGGTATTCAACATCTGACATCCGCGCCGTTTTCGCCTCAGTCAAACGGTGCCGCTGAACGATTGGTCCGGACTTTCAAGTCACAGATGTTGAAGTTGAAAGAGTCGCATTCTCGGGAGGACGCTTTGTTGCTCTTTTTGTCCTCATATCGCTCTCAGCCCCGCGATGGTCGCTCGCCGGCTGAGTTGCTCCATGGTCGCACTCATCGAACTCTGATGTCTTTGCTGCATCCGCCACATCAGGTTCCTGTGCAGCGGCAGACTCCTGCTTTTGCTCCTGGCGACGTTGTCTATTATCGCAACTATCGCGGTTCACAGCGTTGGCTCGCAGGGCGCATTCTTCGCTGCCTCGGCCGCGCGATGTATTTGGTTTTGGGGGCCTCTGGTGAGGTGCGTCGGCATCTCAATCAGCTGCGCCTCTGTCGTCGCCTGGGTTCTGCCGCTCCCCGTCTGCTTTCAGCGACGGAGCCGTCAGGTCAGCGCCCTGGGGACCCATCTACTGGCTAGCCTCATCCCCAGGTGTTACCGACGATGCCGTCCATTTTGCCTCATGGCGTCGCGCCGCCGCAGCCGCCGCCGGCGCCGCCAGCAGCGGACGCTTCGCTGCAGCCGCCTCGCGCCTCCCTGGGTCACGCGCCGCCGCTTGCTTCCCGTGACCAGCCGTCCTCCGCCATGGACCTCTTGCCCGCTCCGGACCAGATGTCGTCTTCGCCCGTCGGGTGCTCCGACCACATGGAGGTCGACCCAGCGGCTCCTCTTATATCATTCCGTGCGCAAACACCTCATGTTGACGTGCACCCTGGACTAGGTTTGCAGGCGTTTCCTAGCTCCCCTCGGACCGAATGGCCGGGTGCGGGTGGCACAGCCTCGCCTGTTGTTAGGCTCCCCACCTCATCGCATACGTCAACATGGGGTCCTCCCCACGGCGGGCGGAAGCCTTATCTCACGACCGTTCGCCGATTTGCGGGGGAGGAATGTGGTGTCACCGCTAGACACCACACTTGCTAGGTGGCAACTTAAATCGGCCGCGGTCCTGTAGTACATGTCGGACCCGCGTGTCGCCACTGTGTAATCGCAAACCTAGCGCCACCACAGGGCAGGTCACAAGACACGGACTTGACCTCGCCCCAGTTGTACGGACGACATAGCTTGCGACAAGACGTACCAAGTATTCCTCTCATTTGCCGAGAGACAGATTAAATAGCCTTCAGCTAGTCCATCGCTACTACCTAGCAAGGCGCCATGTGTATCATTGCTAATTGCTTACTACTATGCAAGAGATGTATTTCAACAAGAACAAGACTACATTAAAGTTAAGTATATTAAAATCTCTCTTCTTTTCTTTATAGTTTTCATCCAGTCTCCTGTTTCAGAATTTACGCCCGTCTGCGTTAGTTTCGCGTGCACCTAGCCACTCATTGTGTCGAGACCTTAGGGAATCGACACAACATAAACTGCCTGACTTTGCTACATTATTAAATCCCGAAAATTCTTCACAAAATACTTGTCAATTTCTGATCATAACATTATGATTTCCTTGTTCCAATAACATAATATTCATAGTTAGAATCATGTAATCCTCAAATAATACAAGATGACCTTAGAGTTAGATTACTTAATTGAGGAACAGTGTGTGGTAATGGCGTATTTATTTCTTCACTACTTTCATTTATGAAATTTTCCAAGTAAGTTACTCACTCTTGCATTTTACATTCACCTATTTTTTAATGGGTGGTGAACCTGCATCATAAACCGAATCTTGATAATTTTCTGAAAAGACATATTTGATTTCATAAGTTAAGGATACAAGGATCATTTCTAAAATTTGTATCAGAATGTTAGTATAACTGTTGGTTTCACTTCGGTTCTTCATATTTTTTCATATATTTACTTCTAATGTTAGCAATAAATTTTCCAAAGTATCACAATTATTTTTAGCATTTATTTTTTTGCTGGATTTTATGTATAATAATTATTAAAATTTGTTTGTTATTATAAAAAGTTTATTATTTTTAGATCCATAAGTGACAAATTTTGTTTAAAAAGTTTAATATATTATTATTATATTTCAATTAAATATTTTTCAGAATATGGAAAGCAAAAATAGAACGAATTGTCATCGTGCAATCGAGAATAAGAAATTCATAAAAAAATGAAATTAACAAGACTGATTTTGCCTTCAAAATCAGATTCTAACTTTTGTAAAAGAATAAACAAATTAACTTTTTCAAAATTAGAGTATTTAATACTATATTTCGCAAAAATCAGAAAGGAGATTAAAAATTATTTACAAATATGTTCACATCTGTGATTATTCAAATGTCAAGAAATTAGCTTCCAAATACTCATAAAATATCGGTTGAGGTTGCCAAAAACTTGCACCTTTTTTTGAATTTGAGTTGATTTTAAATAACAAGACATCCAAAGCTTCCATATAATTATTCATAATATTATATCGAATTAATTTTTTCCATTAAATTTCTGTACAACTGTTAAATTCTTGTAACAAAAGGTTTTTTTATCTTTCATTTTATTTGGCTTAAATTTCTAATGTGATAATGGTAATTTAGTAATTCCATTTAGTAACAAAAATCGTTTATGATGATCAGAACTAAAAAATTTATAACATTCAACTGTATATTATTCTTGTTTAATTGACCTAATCAAATTCATATATCGATATTGTTCTTTTGCCAGTGAACTTATATGATATTCATCAAATTTAATTACATATTTCACACAACAATTTTGGTTTTAATGACCTATAATACAATATATTTTGATATTGAATTAAAGTTTAATAAAAAGTATGTTACATGAAAGTCATTTGAAGATTCTGCATCAGATTTGAGGAAATTATATGATTCAATTAATTTTGTTTATTTGGTGTATACAAAACTCATCATGAATGTTATTTTAAATAAATTTTGAAATAGCTCTTGGAATTTAGTATTATTCTACAAGTCGTTAGATTGTTTATTTATAACTTCACACAAATCTTCTTGTGAACATTTAACCAAAAAATAGAATCAATTTCGATAGCAAGCAATTCTAACATTTTATTTCATTTGTAGATATAAATTGCCTGACTTTGCGACATTATTGAGTCCCAAAAATTTTTCGCAAATTACTTGTCAATTTCTGATCATATCGATTTGATTTCTTTGTTCCAATAACATAATATTCATAGTTAAAATCATGTAATCCTCAAATAATAGAAGATGGGCTTAGATTTTTTTACTTAATTGAGGAATAGTGTGTGGTAATGATGTATTTCTTTCTTCACTAGTTTTATTTATGAAATTTTCCAATTAAGTTACCCTCTCTTGCATTTTACATTTACCTGGTTTTCTAATGGGTGCTACACCTGCATCATAAACCGCATCTTGATAATTTTCTGCAAGAGGCATTTTTGATTTCCTTAGTTAAGGATACAAGAACCATTTCTAAAATTTGTATCTGAACGTTAGTGTAACTTTTGGCTTTACTTCGATTCATCATATATTTTAATATATTTACTTCTAATGTTAACAGTAAATTTTTTCTAGAAATCGAATGTTCCAAAATATCACAATTACTTTTAGCATTTATTCCTTTGCTGGATTTTTTTACCAGTTATTATTAAATTTGCTTGTTATTATAAAAAGTTTATTATTTTTAGATCCATAAGTGATACAAATTTTATTTAAAAATTTAAATTTATTTTTATTTTTTAATCCAATAAATTATTTTCCTTAAATATGGAATGCACAAATAAAACGAATTGTCATTGTGCAATACAGAATAAGAAATTCATAAAAAAATTAAAATAACAAGACCGATTTTTGCCATCAAAATCAGATTCTAATGTTTCTCAAAGGTAAAAAAAAAACTTGCATCATAAACCAAATCTTGATAATTTTCTGCAAAAGGCATTTTTGATTTCATAACTTAAGGATACAAGGTTCATTTCTAAAATTTGTATCTGAATGTTAGTGTAACTTTTGGTTTTACTTCGGTTCTTTATATTTTTTCATATATTTACTTCTAACATTATCACTAAAAATTTTTCTTGAATTCGAATGTTCCAAAATATCACAATTATTATTAGCATTTATTTTTTGGATGGACTCTTTATCAATAATTATTAAAATTTATTTGGTATTATAAAAAAGTTTATTATTTTTAGATCCATAAGTGACAAATTTTATTTAAAACGTTATCGTATTTTTTTTCAATAAATAACTTTCCTTAAATATGGAAAGCAAAAATTTAAACAAATTTCATTGTGCAATCCAGAGTAAGAAATTCATAAAAAAATTAAAATAACAAGACTTATTTTGCCTTCAAAATCAGATTCTAATTTTTGTAAAAGAAAAAACAAATTTAACTTATTCATAATTAGCATATTTAAATCTATATTTCTCAAAAATGCAGAAAGTAGATTAAAAATTAGTTATTAATATATTCACAGTTGTGACTATTCAGAAGTTGCGAAATTAGTTTCAAAATAACCAAAAAATAACGGTTGAGGTTGCCAAAAACTAGCATCTTTATGTGAATTTGAGTAAATTTTAAATAACAAAACAATCAAAGCTACAGTATAATTATTCATAATATTATATAAAATTAATTTTTTCCATTAAAATTCTGTACTACTGTTGAATTCTTATAACATAAGGTTTTTTAAGCTTTCATTTTATTTGGCTTTAATTTCTAGTGAAATAATGGTAATTTAGTAATTCCATTTAGTAACACTAATCGTTTATAATCATCAGACATTAAAAAACTTTATTACAATCAACTGTATATTATTCTTGTTTAATTGACCTAATCAAATTCATATCTCGATACTGTTCTTTTGCCAGTGAACTTTTTTTATATTCATCAAATGTAAATACATATTTCTGACAACAGATTTTCTTAAAATGACCTAATAATACAGTATATTTTGATATTGAAATAAAGTTTAAGAAAAAGTAATTTACATAACAGTCATTTGAAGATTTTGCATTTAATTTAAGGAAATTATGTGAATGCAATGCATTTTATTTATTAGATGTACACAAAACTCTTCATGAATGTTATTTAAAATTAATTTTGAAATAGTAATTGGGTTTAGTTTAATATTCTAAGAGTCATTACATGGTTTAATTTTATCTTCACACAAATCTTCTTGTGAACATTTAACCAAATTATAGAAATAATTTCGGTAGCAAGCAGTTCTAACATTTTCTTTCATTTGTAGATACAAATTGCCTGACGTTGCTACATTATTACAACCCGTAAATTCTTCAAAAATTACTTGTCAAATTCTGATAATATCGATTTGATTTCCTTGTTCGAATAACATAATATTCATAGTTCAAATCATGTAATC
The DNA here is from genome assembly GCF_023898315.1 of Schistocerca nitens. Taxonomy (NCBI): domain Eukaryota; kingdom Metazoa; phylum Arthropoda; class Insecta; order Orthoptera; family Acrididae; genus Schistocerca; species Schistocerca nitens. The sequence continues at coordinate 713,288,804 of NC_064616.1, forward strand.
CTCAAATGATAGAAGATTGCCTTAGATTTTGATTACTTAATTGAGGAACAGTGTGTGGTAATGATGTATTTATTTCTTCACTAGTTTCATTTTTTAAATTTTCCTAGTAAGTTACACTCTCTTGCATTTTACATTCACCTAGTTTTCTAATGGGTGCTAAAACTGCAACATAAACCGAATTTTGATAATTTTCTGCAAAAGACCTTTTTGATTTCATAACTTAAGGATGGAAGGTTCATTTCTAAAATTTGTATCTGAATGTTAGTGTAACTTTTGGTTTCACTTCGGTTCTTCATATTTTTTCATATATTTACTTCTAACGTTAGCAATAAATTTTTTCTAGAATTCGAATGTTCCAAAATACCACAATTATTATAAGCATTTATTATTTTGCTGGATTTTTTTACCAATAATTATTAAATTTGTTACTTTTATAAAAAAGTATATTATTTTTTGAATCATAAGAGGCAAATTTTATTTAAAAAGTTAACGTATTTTTATTTTTAATTTAATAAATTATTTTCCTTAAATATGGAATGCATAAATTAACGAATTGTCATTGTGCAATCCGGAATAAGAAATTCATAAAAATTTAAAAATAACATTATGCCTTCAAAATCAGATTCTAATTTTGGAAAAGAAAATACAAATTTAACTTTTTCGGAATTAGCATATTTAATTCTATAGTTGTCGAAAATGTAGACAGAAGATTAAAAATTAGTTATAAATATATTCACAGTTGTGATTATTCATAAGTTAACAAATCACCTTCAAAATACCCAGAAAATAACGGTTGAGGTTGCCAAAAACTTGCATCTTTTTGTGAATTTGAGTAAATTTTAAATAACAAGACATCCAAAGCTACCATATAATTATTCATAATATCTTATCTAATTAATTTTTTCCATTAAATTCATGTACAACTGTAAATTTCTTGTAACAAAAGGGTGTTTGATCTTTCATTTTATTTGGCTTTAATATCTAATGACATAATGGTAATTTAGTAATGCCATTTAGTAACACAAATCGTTTATAATCATCAGACCTTAAAAAATTTTTACATTCAACTGTATACTATTTTGTTTAATTGACCTAATCAAATTAATATATCGATATTGTTCTTTTGCCAGTGAACTTTTATTATATTCATCAGAAGTAATGACATATTCCACACAACAAATTTGGTCTTAATGACCTAATAATACAATATATTTTGATATTGAATTAAAGTTTAATAAAAAGTATGTTGTATAACAGTCATTTGAAGATTCTGCAGCAGATTTGAGGAATTTATATGATTTTAATGAATTTTGTTTATTAGGTGTACATAAAGCTCTTCATGAATGTTATTTAAAATTAATTTTGAAACAGTAATTGGGTTTAGATTAATATTCTAAGAGTCCTTACATTGTTTATTTATATCCTCACACATATCTCCTTGTGAAAATTTAACCAAATTATAGAAATAATTTCGGTAGCAAGCAATTCTAACATTTTCCTTCATTTGTAGATTTAAACTGCCTGACTTTGCTACATTATTAAATCCCTAAAATTCTTCACAAAATACTTGTTAATTTCTGATCATAACATTATGATTTCCTTGTTCCAATAACATAATATTCATAGTTAGAATCATGTAATCCTCAAACAATACAAGATGGCCTTAGATTTATATTACTTAATTGAGGAACAGTGTGTGGTAATGGCATATTTATTTCTTCACTAGTTTCGTTTGTGAAATTTTCCAAGTAAGTTACCCTCTCTTGCATTTTACATTCACCTAGTTTTCTAATGGGTGGTAAACCAGCATCAAAAACCGAATCTTGATAATTTTCTGCAAAAGGCATTTTTGATTTCATAACTTAAGGATACAAGGTTCAATTCTAAAATTTGTATCTGAATGTTAGTGTAACTTTTGGTTTCACTTCGGTTCTTCATATTTTTTCATATATTTACTTCTAATGTTAGCAATAAATTTTCTTGTAGAATTCGAATGTTGCAAAATATCACAATTACTTTTAGCATTTATTTTTTTGCTGGATTTTATGTATAATAAATATTAAAATTTGTATGTTATTATGAAAAGTTTATTATTTTTAGATCCATAAGTGACAAATTTTATTTAAAAAAGTTTAACATATTATTATTATATTTCAATAAAATATTTTTCAGAATATGGAAAGCAAAAATAACATGAATTGTCATTGTGCAATCCAGAATAAGAAATTCATAAAAAATGAAATTAAGAAGACTGATTTTGCCTTCAAAATCAGATTCTAATTTCTGTAAAAGGATAAACAAATTAACTTTTTCAAAATTAGTGTATTTAATACTATATTTCGCAAAAATCAGAAAGGAGATTAAAAATTTTTTACAAATATGTTCACAGTTGTGATTATTCAAATGTCAAGAAATTAGCTTCCAAATACTCATAAAATATCGGTTGAGGTTGCCAAAAAATTGCCCCTTTTTGTGAATTTGAGTTGATTTTAAACAACAAGACATCCAAAGCTTCCATATAATTATTCATAATATTATATCGAATTAATTTTTTCCATTAAATTTCTGTACAACTGTTAAATTCTTGTAACAAAAGGTTTTTTTATCTTTCATTTTATTTGGCTTAAATTTCTAATGTGATAATGGTAATTTAGTAATTCCATTTAGTAACAAAAATCGTTTATGATCATCAGAACTAAAAAAATTTATAACATTCAACTGTATATTATTCTTGTTTAATTGACCTAATTAAATTCATATATCAATATTGTTCTTTTGCCAGTGAACTTACATGATATTCATCAAATTTAATTACATATTTCACACAACAATTTTGGTTTTAATGACCTAATAATACAATATATTTCGATATTGAATTAAAGTTTAATAAAAAGTATGTTACATGAAAGTCATTTGAAGATTCTGAATCAGATTTGAGGAAATTATATGATTCAATTAATTTTGTTTATTTGGTGTTTACAAAACTCATCATGAATGTTGTTTTAAATAAATTTTGAAATAGATCTTGGAATTTAGTATTATTCTACGAGTCGTTAGATTGTTTATTTATAACTTCACACAAATCTTCTTGTGAACATTTAACCAAAATATAGAATTAATTTCGATAGCAAGCAATTCTAACATTTTCTTTCATTTGTAGATATAAATTGCCTGACTTTGCGACATTATTGAGTCCCGAAAATTCTTCGCAAATTACTTGTCAATTTCTGATCATATCGATTAGATTTCTTTGTTCCAATAACATAATATTATTAGCTAAAATCATGTAATTCTCAAATAATGCAAGATGGCCTTAGATTTTAATTAGTTAATTGAGGAATAGTGTGTGGTAATGATGTATTTATTTCTTCACTAGTTTCATTTATGAAATTTTTCCAAGTATGTTACCCTCTCTTCCATTTTACATTCACCTAGTTTTCTAATGGGTGCTAAAACTGCATCATAAACCGAATGATGATAATTTTCTGCAAAAGGCATTTTTGATTTCATTACTTAAGGATACGAGGATCATTTCTAAAATTTGTGTCTGAATGTTAGTGTAACATTTTGTTTCACTTCAGTTCTTCATATTTTTTTATATATTTACTTCTAACATTAGCGCTAAAATTTTTACTAAAATTCGAATGTTCCAAAATATCACAAATATTTGTAGCATTGATTTTTGCTAGATTTTTTGATCAATAAATATTAAAAATTGTTTGTTATTAAAAAAAGTTTATTATTTTTAGATCCATATCATAAATTTTATTTAAAAATTTAATTTTTTTTAATTTAATCAATTATTTTACTTACATATGGAATGCAAAAATAAAACGAGTTGTCATTGTGCAATCCAGAATAAGAAATACATAAAAAAATTAAAATAGCAAGACAGATTTTGCCTTCAAAATCAAATTCTAATTTTTGTGAAAGAAAAAACAAATTTATCTTTTCCTTAATTAGCGTATTTAATTATTTATTTCTCAAAAATTCAGATAGGAGATTAAAAATTAGTTATAATTATATTCACAGTTGTGATTATTAAAAAGTCTAGAAATTAGCTTCCATATACCCACAAAAACCGTCATTTGAAGATTCTTCATCAGATTTGAGGAAAATATATGATTTCAATGAATTTTGTATATTAGGTGTACACAAAACTCTTCATGAATGTTATTTTAAATAAATTTTGAAAAAGTTCTTGGAATTTAGTTTATTATTGTAAGAGTCGTTCGGTTGTTTATTTATATCTTCACACAAATCTCCTTTGAACATTTAACCAAATTATAGAAATAAGTTCGGTAGCAAGAAATTCTAACATTTTCTTTCATTTGTAGATATAAATTGCCTGACTTTGCTACATTATCAAATCCCCAAAATTCTTCACAAATTACTTGTCAATATCTGATCATTTCGATTTGATTTCTTTGTTCCAATACCATAATATTCATAGTTAAAATCATGTAATCCTCAAATAATAGAAGATGGGCTTAGATTTTTGTACTTAATTGAGGAATAGTGTGTGGTAATGATGTATTTATTTCTTCACTAGTTTTATTTATGAAATTTTCCAATTAAGTTACCCTCTCTTGCATTTTACATTTACCTGGTTTTCTAATGGGTGCTACACCTGCATCATAAACCGCATCTTGATAATTTTCTGCAAGAGGCATTTTTGATTTCCTTAGTTAAGGATACAAGAACCATTTCTACGATTTGTATCTGAACGTTAGTGTAACTTTTGGCTTTACTTCGGTTCTTCATATATTTTAATACATTTACTTCTAATGTTAGCAGTAAATTTTTTCTAGAATTCCAATGTTCCAAAATATCACAATTACTTTTAGCATTTATTTCTTTGCTGGATTTTTTTACCAGTTATTATTAAATTTGCTTGTTATTATAAAAAGTTTATTATTTTTAGATTCATAAGTGATATAAATTTTATTTAAAAATATAAATTTATATTTATTTTTTAATCCAAGAAATTATTTTCCTTAAATATGGAATGCACAAATAAAACGAATTGTCATTGTGCAATACAGAATAAGAAATTCATAAAAAAATTAAAATAACAAGACTGATTTTGCCATCAAAATCAGATTCTAATGTTTCTAAAAGATAAAACAAAAACCTGCATCATAAACCAAATCTTGATAATTTTCTGCAAAAGGCATTTTTGATTTCATACCTTAAGGATACAAGGTTCATTTCTAAAATTTGTATCTGAATGTTAGTGTAACTTTTGGTTTTACTTCGGTTCTTTATATTTTTTCATATATTTACTTCAACATAATCACTAAAATTTTTTCTTGAATTCGAATGTTCCAAAATATCACAATTATTATTAGCATTTATTTTTTTGCTGGATTTTTTATCAATAATAATTAAAATTTGTTTGTTATTACAAAAAAGTTTATTATTTTTAGATCCATAAGTGACAAATTTTATTTAAAACGTTAATGTATTTTTTTCAATAAATAACTTTCCTTAAATATGGAAAGCAAAAATTTAAACAAATTTCATTGTGCAATCCAGAATAAGAAATTCATAAAAAAATTAAAATAACAAGACTTATTTTGCCTTCAAAATCAGATTCTAATTTTTGTAAAAGAAAAAACAAATTTAACTTATTCTTAATTAGCATATTTAAATCTATATTTCTCAAAAATGCAGAAAGCAGATTAAAAATTAGTTATTAATATATTCACAGTTGTGACTATTCAGAAGTTGCGAAATTAGTTTCAAAATAACCAAAAAACAACGGTTGAGGTTGCCAAAAACTAGCATCTTTATGTGAATTTGATTAAATTTTAAATAACAAAACAAGCAAAGCTACCGTATAACTATTTATAATATTATATAAAATTAATTTTTTCCATTAAAATTCTGTACAACTGTTGAATTCTTATAACATAAGGTTTTTTAAGCTTTCATTTTATTTGGCTTTAATTTCTAGTGAAATAATGGTAATTTAGTAATTCCATTTAGTAACACAAATCGTTTATAAACATCAGACATTGAAAAACTTTATTACAATCAACTGTATATTATTCTTGTTTAATTGACCTAATCAAATTAATATCTCGATATTGTTCTTTTGCCAGTGAACTTATTTTATATTCATCAAATGTAAATACATATTTCTGACAACAGATTTTGTTAAAATGACCTAATAATACAGTATATTTTGATATTGAAATAAAGTTGAAGAAAAAGTATGTTACATAACAGTCATTTGAGGATTTTGCATTTAATTTGAGGAAATTATGTGATTGCAATGCATTTTATTTATTAGGTGTACACAAAACTCTTCATGAATGTTATTTAAAATTAATTTTGAAATAGTAATTGGGTTTAGTTTAATATTCTAAGAGTCATTACATGGTTTATTTATATCTTCACACAAATCTTCTTGTGAACATTTAACCAAATTATAGAAATAATTTCGGTAGCAAGCAGTTCTAACATTTTCTTTCATTTGTAGATACAAATTGCCTGACGTTGCTACATTATTACATCCCGTAAATTCTTCACAAATTACTTGTCAATTTCTGATCATATCGATTTGATTTTCTTGTTCGAATAACATTATATTCATAGTTCAAATCATGTAATCCTCAAATGATAGAAGATTGCCTTAGATTATGATTACTTAATTGAGGAACAGTGTGTGGTAATGATGTATTTATTTCTTCACTAGTTTCATTTTTTAAATTTTCCTAGTAAGTTACACTCTCTCGCATTTTACATTCACCTAGTTTTCTGATGGGTGCAAAAGTTCATCATAAACCGAATCGTGATAATTTTCTGCAAAAGACATATTTGATTTCATAACTTAAGGATACAAGGATCATTTCTAAAATTTGTATCTGAATGTTAGTGTAACTTTTGGTTTCACTTCTGTGCTTCATATTTTTTCATATATTTACTTCTAACATTATCACTAAAATTTTTTTCTAGAATTCGAATGTTCCAAAATATCACAATTATGTTTAGCATTTATTTTTTAGTTATATTTTTTGATCAATAATTATAGAAATAAGTTTGTTATTATAAAATCGTTAATTAGTTTTAGATCCATAAGTAACAAATATTATTTAAAAAGTATTATATATTTTTATTTTTAATTTCAATAAATTATTTTCCTTAAATATGGAATGCAATAATTAAACGAATTTCACTGCACAAAACAGAATAAGAAATTAATAAAAAAATTAAAATAACATGCCTGATTTTGCCTTCAAAATCAGATTCTAATTTTTGTAAAAGAAAAAATAAATTTAACTTATTCCTAATTAGCATATTTAAATCTATATTTCTCAAAAATGCAGAAAGTAGATTAAAAATTAGTTATTAATATATTCACAGTTGTGAGTATTCAGAAGTTGCGAAATTAGTTTCAAAATAACCAAAAAGTAACGGTTGAAGTTGCCAAAAACTAACATCTTTATGTGAATTTGAGTAAATGTTAAATAACAAAACAAGCAAAGCTACCGTATAATTATTCATAATATTATATAAAATTAAGTTTTTCCATTAAAATTCTGTACAACTGTTGAATTCTTATAACATAAGGTTTTTTAAGCTTTCATTTTATTTGGCTTTAATTTCTAGTGAAATAATGATAATTTAGTAATTCCATTTAGTAACACAAATCGTTTATAATCATCAGACATTAAAAAATTTATTACAATCAACTGTATATTATTCTTGTTTAATTGACCTAATCAAATTCATATCTCGATATTGTTCTTTTGCCAGTGAACTTTTTTTATATTCATCAAATGTAAATACATATTTCTGACAACAGATTTTGTTAAAATGACCTAATAATACAGTATATTTTGATATTGAAATAAAGTTGAAGAAAAAGTATGTTACATAACAGTCATTTGAAGATTTTGCATTTAATTTGAGGAAATTATGTGATTGCAATGCATTTTATTTATTAGGTGTACACAAAACTCTTCATGAATGTTATTTAAAATTAATTTTGAAATATTAATTGGGTTTAGTTTAATATTCTAAGAGTCATTACATGGTTTATTTTTATCTTCACACAAATCTTCTTGTGAACATTTAACGAAATTATAGAAATAATTTCGGTAGCAAGCAGTTCTAACATTTTCTTTCATTTGTAGGTACAAATTGCCTGACGTTGCTACATTATTACATCCCGTAAATTCTTCACAAATTACTTGTCAATTTCTGATCATATCGATTTGATTTCCTTGTTCGAATAACATAATATTCATAAACTGCGTATTGGCTTCTGTTTCGGGTTCTTCGGCCGACGTTCATCTAATGATTTTTCTGACGTTTCGCCAGCACGAGTGGCTGGCATTGTCAAAGCTTCACCCTCCATTGCCGGCAATGGAGGGTGAAGCTTTGACAATGCCAGCCACTCGTGCTGGCGAAACGTCAGAAAAATCATTAGATGAGCGTCGGCCGAAGAACCCGAAACAGAAGCCAATAGGCAGTTTGTCAACAAGTGGCCACGAAAGCCTTAACAATTTTGTATTACGCCTCTACGGGGAGGAGATTTGCAGATTGTACCGACGCCTTGACCAACGACGGAAGAAGAAAGCGCGACTGATGTCCTCTCTCGCCTTTCTGTCACGGTGCCGAGATGAATGTGCTACACCGAAGTTCTTGAGATGCAAGCGCCTATTCACCACCGCCCAAGCACATCGTATCTACGACAGTATGGAACGAGCTTTTCTTCGTGAGCAAATACATACAACACGGAGAGACTTGGCAAGAACGGATCAGGAACTTCTGGACATTTTCTATCAACTAAGTAGCAGAATGCATCGAGACGACTGGGACAAGATCGACAGCATCACTCACAGGAGCATGCAGAACGAACTCGAGCGCTGCACCGAGTGGCAAAAGAAAAAGTTTGAAAGATGCCGGAAGCAGACCGACAAGGCGATTCCCGACATGTCATACACAGTGGTCAACCTCACTGAACGACAATTGACCGAAGAGGAAGTGTCAGTTCTTCAAAAAGGAGGGAATTTCGCTATCATACCGAGAACTATACCTATGGAGGACATCATTGCCAACACCGAAGCAGCCATTCGGACCCTTCCTTGTGAAAGGGCAGAGGAAATACGCACTGAAACAGCCAGGATACTGCGCCGAGCAAAACCACCAGCTTGCAACCTGAAGAAAGAAGAGGTACAAGCCATTAAGAATCTCAACGCCGACAAGTGTATATTGGTACTGCCTGCCGATAAGGGGAATGCGACCGTCGTAATGAAGACCGAAGTTTATGAGCAAAAGATCCGAGACCTATTAGATCCGACGACGTACCGAAAACTAAGCGCAGATCCGACGCAGCGTATCACTCGGAATACGAATCGATTAATCAAGGCGTCCTCTCTGCCGGCGGACATACAGAGAAACCTGCGCAACACAGAAGCCCTACCACCTCGGCTGTATGGATTACCGAAGATCCATAAGAACAACGTTCCACTGAGACCGATCGTTAGCTCTCCTGGCTCACCAACGTATAAACTGGCGAAACACTTGGCCTCTCTGCTCCAGCCACACGTGGGAAAGACCGACACATACATTAAGGACTCAGGACATTTCATTGAGAAGCTGAGGAAACTGAAACTTGCGCCAAACGACATCCTGGTCAGTTTTGATGTTGTTTCGTTATTTACGAAAGTGCCACTCAGCGACGCCCTGGAGCACATCAGTTCCATGTTCCCGCAAGACATCAAAAAGCTCTTCCATGCATGCCTCAACACGAGCTATTTCACGTGGAATGGCGATTTCTACGATCAGCTGGAAGGCGTCGCCATGGGTAGTCCTCTCAGTCCAGTGGTGGCCAACTTCTTCATGGAACAATTCGAAGCACAGGCACTGGACTCGGCGACTTGCAAACCTAAGGTGTGGTACAGGTACGTCGATGATACTTTCGTGGTGTGGAGCCATGGTGAAGAACAGCTCGGTGAATTCCTGAGACACTTGAACAGCCTCCATGCCAACATAACATTTACCATGGAAGTAGAAAAGGATATGAAACTGCCATTTCTAGATGTGCTGGTCACAAGGGACGGCGAAAACCTGGGACACAGCGTGTATCGAAAACCGACACACACGGACTGATACCTGCACAAACTGTCAAACCACCACCCGAGCCAGAAAAGAGGCATGATTAGTACGCTCGTAACGAGAGCAGGACGAATATGTGAGCCTCAACACCTCGAACGAGAAATGCAACACCTGGAAACTGTTCTGAGGAGCAATGGGTACTCCGTAAATTACATTAGAAGTGTAACAGAGCCAAACACTCGGCGAAGTAAGGAACCAGAAAAAGAAATGTCGGGTACGGCCTTTCTGCCATACATTCCCAGAGTGACGGACAGAATCGGACGTATATTGCGCAAACACGGCGTAAAGACGATTTTCAAACCGACAAGGAAGATCAAAGAGTGTCTTAGATCGGTGAAGGAGAAAAGAGACCCACTTGCAATGTCGGGAATATACCGTATACCTTGCACATGCGGAAAAGTTTATGTCGGAATGACTGGACGATCCATTAACACCAGGATCAAAGAGCATAAGCGACATTGCAGGTTGGGGCAGGTGGAGAAATCGGCCGTGGCAGAGCACGCACTGAATGAGACCGACCACGTAATAGAATTCGCCGACACGGAAGTTCTGGCTGTAGAGAAGCACTATCACACGCGCTTGTTCAGAGAAGCTGTAGAAATCCAAAAACACGCGAACAGTTTCAACAAGAAAGAGGAAAGCCTTAAGGTAAACGGATCCTGGCTTCCCGTACTGCAGCGAACGACTGTCGCAGGTAGCAAGAGGAGAACCGCACCGGAAATGATCGCGGAGAAGCCCTCGGACGTTGGCGCGCCAGGTACATATAGTCTGCGGCCGCGAGCTCGCCTCCAGTTCACCACCGGCAATGGAGGGTGAAGCTTTGACAATGCCAGCCACTCGTGCTGGCAAAACGTCAGAAAAATCATTAGATGAACGTCGGCCGAAGAACCCGAAACAGAAGCCAATAGGCAGTTTGTCAACAAGTGGCCACGAAAGCCATAACAATTTTGTATAATATTCATAGTTAAAATCATGTAATCCACAAATGATAGAAGATTGCCTTAGATTTTGATTACTTAATTGAGGAACAGTGTGTGGTAATGATGTATTTATTTCTTCACTAGTTTCATTTTTGAAATTTTCCTAGTAAGTTACGCTCTCTTGCATTTTACATTCACCTAGTTTTCTAATGGGTGCTAAAACTGCAACATAAACCGAATTTTGATAATTTTTTGCAAAAGGCCTTTTTGATTACATAACTTAAGGATGGAAGGTTCATTTCTAAAATTTGTATCTGAATGTTAGTGTAACTTTTGGTTTCACTTCGGTTCTTCATATTTTTTCATATATTTACTTCTAATGTCAGCAATAAATTTTTTTCTAAAATTCGAATGTTGCAAAATATCACAATTATTTTTAGCATTTATCTTTTTGGTGGATTTTTTGATCAAATTATTAAAATTTGTTTGTTATTATAAAAAAGTGTATTATTTTTAGATCCATAAGTGACATAAATTTTATTTAAAAAGATTAATATATTATTATTTTTTAATTCAATAAATTATTTTCCAGAATATGGAAAAAAAAATAAAACGAATTGTCATTGTGCAATCCAGAATAAGAAATTCATAAAAAAATTTAAATTGCAAGACTGATCTTGCCTTCAAAAACACATTCTAATTTTTGTAAAAAAAAAAATTTAACTTTTTCATAATTAGTATATTTAATTCTATAGTTCTCAAAAATGTAGACAGGAGTTTAAAAATTAGTTATAAATATATTCACAGTTGTGTTTATTCATAAGTTAACAAATAAGCTTCAAAATACACAAAAAATAACAGTTGAGGTTGGCAAAAACTTGCATCTTTTTGTGAATTTGAGTAAATTTTAAATAACAAGACATCCAAACCTACCATATAATTATTCATAATATTATATAAATATAATTTTTTTCATTAAATTTCTGTACAACTGTTAATTTCTTGTAACAAAAGGGTTTTTGATCTTTCATTTTAATTGGCTTTAATTTCTAATGACATAATGGTAATTTAATAATTCTATTTAGTATCACAAATCGTTTATAATCATTAGACCTTAAAGTTTTATTACATTCAACTGTATCTTACTCTTGTGTAATTGACGTAATCAAATTCATATATCGATATTGTTCTTTTGCCAGTGAACATATATAATATTCATCACATGCAATTACATATTTCACACATCAAATTTTGTTTTAATGACTTAATAATACAATATATTTTGATATTGAATTAAAGTTTAATAAAAACTATGTTACATAACAGTCATTTGAAGATTCTGCATCAAATTTGAGGAAATTATATGATTTCAATGAATTTTGTTTATTAGGTGTACACAAAACTCTTCATGAATGTTATTTAAAATTAACTTTGAAAGAGTAATAGGGTTTAGTTTAATATTCTAAGAGTCATTAGATTGTTTATTTATATCTTCAAAAAAATCTTCTTGTGAACATTTAACCAAATTATAGAAATCATTTCGGTAGCAAGCAATTCTAACATTTTCCTTCACTTGTAGATATAAACTGCCTGACTTTGCTACATTATTAAATCCCTAAAATTCTTCACAAAATACTTGTCAATTTCTGATCATAACATTATGATTTCCTTGTTCCAATGACATAATATTCATAGTTAAAATCATGTAATCCTCAAATAATACAAGATGGCCTTAGAGTTAGATTACGTAATTGAGGAACAGTGTGTGGTAATGGCGTATTTATTTCTTCACTAGTTTCATTTATGAAATTTTCCAAGTAAGTTACTCTCTCTTGCATTTTACATTCACCTATTTTTTAATGGGTGGTAAACCTGCATCATAAACCAAATCTTGATAATTTTCTGCAAAAGACATATTATTGTTATTATAAAAAGTTTATTATTTTTAGATTCATAAGTGCCAAATTTTATTTAAAAAAGTTTAATATATTATTATTATATTTCAATAAAATATTTTTCAGAATATGGAAAGCAAAAATAAAACGAATTGTCATTGTGCAATCCAGAATAAGAATTTCATAAAAAAATGAAATTAGCAAGACTGATTTTGCCTTCAAAATCAGATTCTAATTTTTGTAAAAGAAAAAACACATTTATCTTTCCCATAATTAGCGAATTTAATTATTTATTTCTCAAAAATTCAGATAGGAGATTGAAAATTAGTTACAATTGTATTCACAGTTGTGATTATTCAAATGTCAAGAAATTAGCTTCCAAATACTCATAAAATATCGGTTGAGGTTGCCAAAAACTTGCCCCTTTTTGTGAATTTGAGTTGATTTTAAATAACAAGACATCCAAAGCTTCCATATAATTATTCATAATATTATGTCGAATTAATTTCTTCCATTAAATTTTTGTACAACTGTAAAATTCTTGTAACAAAAGGTTTTTTTATCTTTCATTTTATTTGGCTTAAATTTCTAATGTCATAATGGTAATTTAGTAATTCCATTTAGTAACAAAAATCGTTTATGATCATCAGAACTAAAAACATTTATAACATTCAACTATATATTATTCTTGTTTAATTGACCTAATCAAATTCATATATCAATATTGTTCTTTTGCCAGTGAACTTATATGATATTCATCAAATTTAATTACATATTTCACACAACAATTTTGGTTTTAATGACCTAATAATACAATATATTTTGATATTGAATTAAAGTTTAATAAAAAGTATGTTACATGAAAGTCATTTGAAGATTCTGCATCAGATTTGAGGAAATTATATGATTCAATTAATTTTGTTTATTTGGTGTATACAAAACTGATCATGAATGTTATTTTAAATAAATTTTGAAATAGCTCTTGGAATTTAGTATTATTCTACGAGTCATTAGATTGTTTATTTATAACTTCACACAAATCTTCTTGTGAACATTTAACCAAAATATAGAATTAATTTCGATAGCAAGCAATTCTAACATTTTATTTCATTTGTAGATATAAATTGCCTGACTTTGCGACATTATTGAGTCCCGAAAATTCTTCGCAAATTACTTGTCAATTTCTGATCATATCGATTAGATTTCTTTGTTCCAATAACATAATATTATTAGCTAAAATCATGTAATTCTCAAATAATACAAGATGGCCTTAGATTTTAATTAGTTAATTGAGGAATAGTGTGTGGTAATGATGTATTTATTTCTTCACTAGTTTCATTTATGACATTTTTCCGAGTTAGTTACCCTCTCTTGCATTTTACATTCACCTAGTTTTCTAGTGGGTGCTAAAACTGCATCATAAACCGAATGATGATAATTTTCTACAAAAGGCATTTTTGATTTCATAACTTAAGGATACGAGGATCATTTCTAAAATTTGTGTCTGAATGTTAGTGTAACATTTTGTTTCACATCAGTTCTGCATATTTTTTCATATATTTACTTCTAACATTAGCGCTAAAATTTTTACTAAAATTCGAATGTTCCAAAATATCACAAATATTTTTAGCATTTTTTTTTGCTAGATTTTTTGATCAATAAATATTAAAAATTGTTTGTTATTAAAAAAAAGTTTATTATTTTTAGATCCATGACATAAACTTTATTTAAATATTTAAATTTATTTTTTTAATTCAATTAATTATTTTACTTACATATGGAATGCAAAAATAAAACGAATTGTCGTTGTGCAATCCAGAATAAGAAATTCATAAAAAAAATTAAAATAACAAGACAGATTTTGCTTCAAAATCAGATTCTAATTTTTGTGAAAGAAAAAACAAATTTATCTTTTCCATAATTAGCGTATTTAATTATTTATTTCTCAAAAATTCAGATAGGAGATTAAAAATTAGTTATAATTATATTCACAGTTGTGATTATTAAAAAGTCTAGAAATTAGCTTCCATATACCCACAAAATATCGGTGGAGGTTGCCAAAAACTTGCATGTTTTTGTGAATTTGAGTAAATTTTATATATCAAGACATCCAAAGCTACCTTATTATTATTTATAATATTATATCTAATAAATTTTTTCCATTAAATTTCTGTACAACTGTTAAATTCTTGTAACAAATGGGTTTTTTGATTTTTCATTTTATTTGGTTTTAATTTCTAATGACATAATGGAAATGTAGTAATTCCGTTTAGTATCACAAATCGTTTATATTCATCAGACGTAAAAAATTTTGTTACTTTCAACTGTATATTATTCTTGTTTAATTGACCCAATCAAATTCATATTTCGATATTGTTCTTATGCGAGTGAACTTTTATTATATTCATCAAATGTAATTACATATTTCCCATAACAGATTTTGTATAAATGACCTAATAATACAGTATATTTTGATATTGAATTAAAGTTTAGTAGAAAGTATGTTCGTAACAGTCATTTGAAGATTCTGCATCAGATTTGAGGAAAATATATGATTTCAATGAATTTTGTATATTAGGTGTACACAAAACTCTTCATGAATGTTATTTTAAATAAATTTTGAAAAAGTTCTTGGAACTTAGTATATTATTGTAAGAGTCGTTCGGTTGTTTATTTATATCTTCACACAAATCTCCTTTGAACATTTAACCAAATTATAGAAATAAGTTCGGTAGCAAGAAATTCTAACATTTTCTTTCATTTGTAGATATAAATTGCCTGACTTTGCTACATTATTAAATCCCCAAAATTCTTCACAAATTACTTGTCAAAAATGATCATTTCGATTCGATTTCTTTGTTCCAATAACATAATATTCATAGTTAAAATTATGTAATCCTCAAATAATAGAAGATGGGCTTAGATTTTTTTACTTAATTGAGGAATAGTGTGTGGTAATGTATTTATTTCTTCACTAGTTTTATTTATGAAATTTTCCAATTAAGTTACCCTCTCTTGCATTTTACATTTACCTGGTTTTCTAATGGGTGCTACACCTGCATCATAAACAGCATCTTGATAATTTTCTGCAAGAGGCATTTTTGATTTCCTTAGTTAAGGATACAAGAACCATTTCTAAAATTTGTATCTGAACGTTAGTGTAACTTTTGGCTTTACTTCGATTCTTCATATATTTTAATATATTTACTTCTAATGTTAGCAGTAAATTTTTTCTAGAATTCCAATGTTCCAAAATATCACAATTACTTTTAGCATTTATTTCTTTGCTGGATTTTTTACCAGTTATTATTAAATTTGTTTGTTATTATAAAAAGTTTATTATTTTTAGATTCATAAGTGATATAAATTTTATTTAAAAATATAATTTTTTTTTTTTAATCCAATAAATTATTTTCCTTAAATATGGAATGCACAAATAAAACGAATTGTCATTGTGCAATACAGAATAAGAAATTCATAAACAAATTAAAATAACAAGACTGATTTTGCCATCAAAATCAGATTCTAATGTTTCTAAAAGATAAAACAAAAACCTGCATCATAAACCGAATCTTGATAATTTTCTGCAAAAGGCATTTTTGATTTCATAACTTAAGGATACAAGGTTCATTTCTAAAATTTGTATCTGAATGTTAGTGTAACTTTTGGTTTTACTTCGGTTCTTTATATTTTTTCATATATTTACTTCTAACATTATCACTAAAATTTTTTTTTTAATTGGAATGTTCCAAAATATCACAATTATATTAGCATTTATTTTTTGGCTGGATTTTTTTATCAATAATTATTAAAATTTGTTTGTTATTCTAAAAAAGTTTATTATTTTTAGATCCATAAGTGACAAATTTTATTTAAGAAGTTAATGTATTTTTTTTATTTCAATAAATAACTTTCCTTAAATTTGGAAAGCAAAAATAAAACAAATTTCATTGTGCAATCCAGAATAAGAAATTCATAAAAAAATTAAAATAACAAGACTTATTTTGCCTTCAAAATCAGATTCTAATTTTTGTAAAAGAAAAAACAAATACAACTTATTCGTAATTAGAATATTTAAATCTATATTTCTCAAAAATGCAGAAAGTAGATTAAAAATTAGTTATTAATATATTCACAGTTGTGACTATTCAGAAGTTGCGAAATTAGTTTCAAAATAACCAAAAAATAACGGTTGAGGTTGCCAAAAACTAGCATCTTTATGTGAATTTGTGTAAATTTTAAATAACAAAACAAGCAAAGCTACCATATAATTATTCATAATATTATATAAAATTAATTTTTTCCATTAAAATTCTGTACAACTGTTGAATTCTTATAACATAAGGTTTTTTAAGCTTTCATTTTATTTCGCTTTAATTTCTAGTGACATAATGGTAATTTAGTAATTCCATTTAGTAACACAAATCGTTTATAATCATCAGACATTGAAAAACTTTATTACAATCAACTGTGTATTATTCTAGTTTAATTGACCTAATCAAATTAATATCTCGATATTGTTCTTTTGCCAGTGAACTTTTTTTATATTCATCAAATGTAAATACATATTTCTAACAACAGATTTTGTTAAAATGACCTAATAATACAGTATATTTTGATTTTGAAATAAAGTTTAAGAAAAAGTATGTTACATAACAGTCATTTGAAGATTTTGCATTTAATTTGAGGAAATTATGTGATTGCAATGCATTTTATTTATTAGGTGTACACAAAACTCTTCATGAATGTTATTTAAAATTAATTTTGAAATTTTAATTGGGTTTAGTTTAATATTCTAAGAGTCATTACATGGTTTATTTTTATCTTCACACAAATCTTCTTGTGAACATTTAACCAAATTATAGAAATAATTTCGGTAGCAAGCAGTTCTAACATTTTCTTTCATTTGTAGATACAAATTGCCTGACGTTGCTACATTATTACATCCCGTAAATTCTTCACAAATTACTTGTCAATTTCTGATCATATCGATTTGATTTCCTTGTTCGAATAACATAATATTCATAGTTCAAATCATGTAATCCTCAAATGATAGAAGATTGCCTTAGATTTTGATTACTTAATTGAGGAACAGTGTGTGGTAATGATGTATTTATTTCTTCACTAGTTTCATTTTTTAAATTTTCCTAGTAAGTTACACTCTCTCGCATTTTACATTCACCTAGTTTTCTGATGGGTGCAAAAGTTCATCATAAACCGAATCGTGATAATTTTCTGCAAAAGACATATTTGATTTCATAACTTAAGGATACAAGGATCATTTCTAAAATTTGTATCTGAATGTTAGTGTAACTTTTGGTTTCACTTCTGTGCTTCATATTTTTTCATATATTTACTTCTAACATTATCACTAAAATTTTTTTCTAGAATTCGAATGTTCCAAAATATCACAATTATTTTTAGCATTTATTTTTTGGTTATATTTTTCGATCAATAATTATAGAAATAAGTTTGTTATTATAAAATCGTTAATTAGTTTTAGATCCATAAGTAACAAATATTACTTAAAAAGTATAATATATATTTATTTTTAATTTCAGTAAATTATTTTCCTTAAATATGGAATGCAATTATTAAATGAATTGTCACTGCACAAAACAGAATAAGAAATTAATAAAAAAATTAAAATAACATGCTTGATTTTGCCTTCAAAATCAGATTCTAATTTTTGTAAAAGAAAAAATAAATTTAACTTATTCCTAATTTGCATATTTAAATCTATATTTCTCAAAAATGCAGAAAGTAGATTAAAAATTAGTTATTAATATATTCACAGTTGTGACTATTCAGAAGTTGCGAAATTAGTTTCAAAATAACCAAAAAGTATCTGTTGAGGTTGCCAAAAACTAGCATCTATATGTGAATTTGTGTAATCTTTAAATAACAAAACAAGCAAAGCTACCGTATAATTATTCATAATATTATATAAAATTAATTTTTTCCATTAAAATTCTGTACAACTGTTGAATTCTTATAACATAAGGTTTTTTAAGCTTTCATTTTATTTGGCTTTAATTTCTAGTGAAATAATGATAATTTAGTAATTCCATTTAGTAACACAAATCGTTTATAATCATCAGACATTAAAAAACATTATTACAATCAACTGTATATTATTCTTGTTTAATTGACCTAATCAAATTCATATCTCGATATTGTTCTTTTGCCAGTGAACTTTTTTTATATTCATCAAATGTAAATACATATTTCTGACAACAGATTTTGTTAAAATGATCTAATAATACAGTATATTTTGATATTGAAATAAAGTTGAAGAAAAAGTATGTTACATAACAGTCATTTGAAGATTTTGCATTTAATTTGAGGAAATTAAGTGATTGCAATGCATTTTATTTATTAGGTGTACACAAAACTCTTCTTGAATGTTATTTAAAATTAATTTTGAAATAGTAATTGGGTTTAGTTTATTATTCTAAGAGTCATTACATGGTTTATTTATATCTTCACACAAATCTTCTAGTGAACATTCAACCAAATTATAGAAATAATTTCGGTAGCAAGCAGTTCTAACATTTTCTTTCATTTGTAGGTACAAATTGCCTGACGTTGCTACATTATTACATCCCGTAAATTCTTCAAAAATTACTTGTCAAATTCTGATAATATCGATTTGATTTCCTTGTTCGAATAACATAATATTCATAGTTAAAATCATGTAATCCTCAAATGATAGAAGATTGCCTTAGATTTAGATTACTTAATTGAGGAACAGTGTGTGGTAATGATGTATTTATTTCTTCACTAGCTTCATTTTTGAAATTTTCCTAGTAAGTTACACTCTCTCGCATTTTACATTCACCTAGTTTTCTAATGGGTGCTAAAACTGCAACATAAACCGAGTTTTGATAATTTTCTGCAAAAGGCCTTTTTGATTTCATAACTTAAGGATGGAAGGTTCATTTCTAAAATTTGTATCTGAATGTTAGTGTAACTTTTGGTTTCACTTAGGTTCTTCATATTTTTTCATATATTTACTTCTAACGTTAGCAATAAATTTTTTTCTAGAATTCGAATGTTCCAAAATACCACAATTATTATAAGCATTTTTTATTTTGCTGGATTTTTTTACCAATAATTATTAAATTTGTTACTTTTATAAAAAAGTTTATTATTTTTAGAACCATAAGAGGCAAATTTTATTTAAAAAGTTAACGTATTTTTATTTTTAATTTAATAAATTATTTTCCTTAAATATGGAATGCATAAATTAACGAATTCTCATTGTGCAATCCGGAATAAGAAATTCATAAAAAATTTAAAATAACATTATGCCTTCGAAATCAGATTCTAATTTGGGAAAAGAAAAAACAAATTTAACTTTTTCGTAATTAGCATATTTAATTCTATAGTTCTCGAAAATGTAGACAGAAGATTAAAAATTAGTTATAAATATATTCACAGTTGTGATTATTCATAAGTTAACAAATCACCTTCAAATACCCAGAAAATAACGGTTGAGGTTGCCAAAAACTTGCGTCTTTTTGTGAAATTGGGTAAGTTTTAAATAACAAGACATCCAAAGCTACCATATAATTATTCATAATATCATATCTAATTAATTTTTTCCATTAAATTCATGTACAACTGTAAATATCTTGTAACAAAAGGGTGTTTGATCTTTCATTTTATTTGGCTTTAATATCTAATGACATAATGGTAATTTAGTAATGCCATTTAGTAACACAAATCGTTTATAATCATCAGACCTTAAAAAAATTAATACATTCAACTGTATACTATTTTGTTTAATTGACCTAATCAAATTAATATATCGATATTGTTCTTTTGCCAGTGAACTTTTATTATATTCATCAGAAGTAATGACATATTTCACACAACAAATTTGGTTTTAATGACCTAATAATACAATATATTTTGTTATTGAATTAAAGTTTAATAAAAAGTATGTTGTATAACAGTCATTTGAAGATTCTGCAGCAGATTTGAGGAAATTATATGATTTCAATGAATTTTGTTTATTAGGTGTACATAAAGCTCTTCATGAATGTTATTTAAAATTAATTTTGAAATATTAATTGGGTTTAGATTAATATTCTAAGAGTCATTACATTGTTTATTTATATCCTCACACATATCTTCTTGTGAACATTTAACCAAATTATAGAAATAATTTCGGTAGCAAGCAATTCTAACATTTTCCTTCATTTGTAGATATAAACTGCCTGAATTTGCTACATTATTAAATCCCTAAAATTCTTCACAAAATACTTGTCAATTTCTGATCACAACATTATGATTTCCTTGTTCCAATAACATAATATTCATAGATAGAATCATGTAATCCTCAAACAATACAAGATGGCCTTAGATTTAGATTACTTAATTGAGGAACAGTGTGTGGTAATGGCGTATTTATTTCTTCACTAGTTTCATTTATGAAATTTTCCAAGTAAGTTACCCTCTCTTGCATTTTACATTCACCTAGTTTTCTAATGGGTGGTAAACCTGCATCAAAAACCGAATCTTGATAATTTTCTGCAAAAGGCAGTTTTGATTTCATAACTTAAGGATACAAGGTTCAATTCTAAAATTTGTATCTGAATGTTAGTGTAACTTTTGGTTTGACTTCAGTTCTTCATATTTTTTCATATATTTACTTCTAATGTCAGCAATAAATTTTTTTCTAGAATTCGAATGTTGCAAAATATCACAATTATTTTTAGTATTTATCTTTTTGGTGGATTTTTTGATCAATAATTATTAAAAATTTGTTTGTTATTATAAAAAAGTTTATTATTTTTAGATCCATAAGTGACATAAATTTTATTAAAAAGATTAATATATTATTATTTTTTATTTCAATACATTATTTTCCAGAATATGGAAAAAAAATAAAACGAATTGTCATTGTGCAATTCAGAATAAGAAATTCATAAAAAAATTTAAATTGCAAGACTGATTTTGCCTTCAAAATCAGATTCCTTTTTTTGTAAAAAAAACAAATTTAACTTTTTCATAATTAGTATATTTAATTCTATAGTTCTCAAAAATGTAGACAGGAGATTAAAAATTAGTTATAAATGTATTCACAGTTGTGTTTATTCATAAGTTAACAAATAAGCTTCAAAATACACAAAAAATAACAGTTGAGGTTGGCAAAAACTTACATCATTTTGTGAATTTGAGTAAATTTTAAATAACAAGATATCCAAAGGTATCATATAATTATTCATAATATTATATAAAATTAATTTTTTTCATTAAATTTCTGTACAACTGTTAATTTCTTGTAACAAAACGGATTTGATCTTTCATTTTAATTGGCTTTAATTTCTAATGACATAATGGTAATTTAATAATTCTATTTAGTATCACAAATCGTTTATAATCATTAGACCTTAAAGTTTTATTACATTCAACTGTATATTACTCTTGTGTAAATGACGTAATCAAATTCATATATCGATATTGTTCTTTTGCAAGTGAACGTATATAATATTCATCACATGCAATTACATATTTCACACATCAAATTTTGTTTTAATGACTTAATAATACAATACATTTTGATATTGAATTAAAGTTTAATAAAAAGTATGTTACATAACAGTCATTTGAAGATTCTGCATCCGATTTGAGGAAATTATATGATTTCAATGAATTTTGTTTATTAGGTGTACACAAAACTCTTCATGAATGTTATTTAAAATTAATTTTGAAAGAGTAATAGGGTTTAGTTTAATATTCTAAGAGTCATTAGATTGTTTATTTATATCTTCAAAAAAATCTTCTTGTGAACATTTAACAAAATTATAGAAATAATTTCGGTAGCAAGCAATTCTAACATTTTCCTTCATTTGTAGATATAAACTGCCTGACTTTGCTACATTATTAAATCCCTAAAATTCTTCACAAAATACTTGTCAATTTCTGATCATAACATTATGATTTCCTAGTTTCAATAACATAATATTCATAGTTAGAATCATGTAATCTTCAAACAATACAAGATGGCCTTAGATTTAGATTACTTAATTGAGGAACAGTGTGTGGTATTGGCGTATTTATTTCTTCACTAGTTTCATTTATGAAATTTTCTAAGTAAGTTACCCTCTCTTGCATTTTACATTCACCTAGTTTTGTAATGGGTGGTAAACCTGCATCAAAAACCGAATCTTGATAATTTTCTGCAAAAGGCATTTTTGATTTCATAACTTAAGGATACAAGGTTCAATTCTAAAATTTGTATCTGAATGTTAGTGTAACTTTTGGTTTCACTTCGGTTCTTCATATTTTTTCATATATTTACTTCTAATGTTAGCAATAAATTTTCTTGTAAAATTCGAATGTTCCAAAATATAACAATTATTTTTAGCATTTATTTTTTTGCTGGATTTTTTGAATAATAACTATTAAAATTTGTATGTTATTATAAAAAGTTTATTATTTTTAGATCCATAAGTGACAAATTTCATTTAAAAAGTTTAATATATTATTATTATATTTCAATAAAATATTTTTCAGAATATGGAAAGCAAAAATAAAATGAATTGTCATTGTGCAATCCAGAATAAGAAATTCATAAAAAAATGAAATTAACAAGACTGATTTTGCCTTCAAAATCAGATTCTAATTTTTGTAAAAGGATAAACAAATTAACTTTTTCAAAATTAGTGTATTTTATACTATATTTCGCAAAAATCACAAAGGAGATTAAAAATTATTTACAAATATGTTCACAGTTGTGATTATTCAAATGTCAAGAAATTAGCTTCCAAATACTCATAAAATATCGGTTGAGGTTGTCAAAAACTTGCACCTTTTTGTGAATTTGAGTTGATTTTAAATAACAAGACATCCAAAGCTTCCATATAATTATTCATAATATTATATCGAATTAATTTTTTCCATTAAATTTCTGTACAACTGTTAAATTCTTGTAACAAAAGGTTTTTTTATCTTTCATTTTATTTGGCTTAAATTTCTAATGTCATAATGGTAATTTAGTAATTCCATTTAGTAACAAAAATCGTTTATGATCATCAGAACTAAAAAAATTTATAACATTCAACTGCATATTATTCTTGTTTAATTGACCTAATCAAATTCATATATCAATATTGTTCTTTTGCCAGTGAACTTAAATGATATTCATCAAATTTAATTACATATTTCACACAACAATTTTGGTTTTAATGACCTAATAATACAATATATTTTGATATTGAATTAAAGTTTAATAAAAAGTATGTTACATGAAAGTCATTTGAAGATTCTGCATCAGAATTGAGGAAATTATATGTTTAATTAATTTTGTTTATTTGGTGTATACAAAACTGATCATGAATGTTATTTTAAATAAATTTTGAAATAGCTCTTGGAATTTAGTATTATTCTATGAGTCGTTAGATTGTTTATTTATAACTTCACACAAATCTTCTTGTGAACATTTAACCAAAATATAGAATTAATTTCGATAGCAAGCAATTCTAACATTTTCTTTCATTTGTAGATATAAATTGCGTGACTTTGCGACATTATTGAGTCCCGAAAATTCTTCGCAAATTACTTGTCAATTTCTGATCATATCGATTAGATTTCTTTGTTCCAATAACATAATATTATTAGCTAAAATCATGTAATTCTCAAATAATACAAGATGGCCTTAGATTTTAATTAGTTAATTGAGGAATAGTGTATGGTAATGATGTATTTATTTCTTCACTAGTTTCATTTATGAAATTTTTCCAAGTTACCCTCTCTTGCATTTTACATTCACCTAGTTTTCCAATGGGTGCTAAAACTGCATCATAAACCGAATGAGGATAATATTCTGCAAAAGGCATTTTTGATTTCATAACTTAAGGATACGAGGTTCATTTCTAAAATTTGTGTCTGAATATTAGTGTAACATTTTGTTTCACATCAGTTCTGCATATTTTTTCATATATTTACTTCTAACATTAGCGCTAAAATTTTTACTAAAATTCGAATGTTCCAAAATATCACAAATATTTTTAGCATTGATTTTTTGCTAGATTTTTGATCAATAAATATTAAAAATTGTTTGTTATTAAAAAAAGTTTATTATTTTTAGATCCGTGACATAAATTTTATTTAAAAATTTAAATTTATTTTTTTAATTCAATCAATTATTTACTTAAATATGGAATGCAAAAATAAAACGAATTGTTGTTGTGCAATCCAGAATAAGAAATTCATAAAAAAATTAAAATTACAAGACAGATTTTGCCTTCAAAATCAGATTCTAATTTTTGTGAAAGAAAAAACAAATTTATCTTTTCCATAATTAGCGTATTTAATTATTTATTTCTCAAAAATTCAGATAGGAGATTAAAAATTAGTTATAATTATAGTCACAGTTGTGATTATTAAAAAGTCTAGAAATTAGCTTCCATATACCCAAAAAATATCGGTGGAGGTTGCCAAAAACTTGCATGTTTTTGTGAATTTGAGTATATTTAAATATCAAGACATCCAAGGCTACCATATTATTAATCATAATATTATATCTAATAAATTTTTTCCATTAAATTTCTGTACAACTGTTAAACTCTTGTAACAAAAGGGTTTTTGATTTTTCATTTTATTTGGTTTTAATTTCTAATGACATAATGGAAATGTAGTAATTCCGTTTAGTATCACAAATCATTTATAAACATCAGACCTAAAAAAATTTTGTTACTTTCAACTGTATATTATTCTTGTTTAATTGACCCAATCAAATTCATATTTCGATATTGTTCTTATGTGAGTGAACTTTTATTATATTCATCAAATGTAATTACATATTTCCCACAACAGATTTTGTATAAATGACCTAATAATACAGTATATTTTGATATTGAATTAAAGTTTAGTAGAAAGTATGTTTGTAACAGTCATTTGAAGATTCTGCATCAGATTTTAGGAAAATATATGATTTCAATGAATTTTGTATATTAGGTGTACACAAAACTCTTCATGAATGTTATTTTAAATAAATTTTGAAAAAGTTCTTGGAATTTAGTTTATTATTGTAAGAGTCGTTAGGTTGTTTATTTATATCTTCACACAAATCTCCTTTGAACATTTAACCAAATTATAGAAATAAGTTTGGTAGCAAGAAATTCTAACATTTTCTTTCATTTGTAGATATAAATTGCCTGACTTTGCTACATTATTAAATCCCCAAAATTCTTCACAAATTACTTGTCAAAAATGATCATTTCGATTCGATTTCTTTGTTCCAAAAACATAATATTCAAAGTTAAAATCATGTAATCCTCAAATAATAGAAGATGGGCTTAGATTTTTTTACTTAATTGAGGAATAGTGTGTGGTAATGATGAATTTATTTCTTCACTAGTTTTATTTATGAAATTTTCCAATTAAGTTACCCTCTCTTGCATTTTACATTTATCTGGTTTTCTAATGGGTGCTACACCTGCATCATAAACCGCATCTTGATAATTTTCTGCAAGAGGCATTTTTGATTTCCTTAGTTAAGGATACAAGAACCATTTCTAAAATTTGTATCTGAATGTTAGTGTAACTTTTGGCTTTACTTCAGTTCTTCATATATTTTGATATATTTACTTCTAATGTTAGCAGCAAATTTTTTCTAGAAATCGAATGTTCCAAAATATCACAATTACTTTTAGCATTGATTTTTTGCTGGATTTTTTTACCAATTATTATTAAATTTGTTTGTTATTATAAAAAGTTTATTATATTTAGATCCATAAGTGATTTAAATTTTATTTAAAAATTTAAATTTATTTTTATTTTTTAATCCAATAAATTATTTTCCTTAAATATGGAATGCACAAATAAAACGAATTGTCATTGTGCAATACAGAATAAGAAATTCATAAAAAAATTAAAGTAACAAGACTGATTTTTCATCAAAATCAGATTTAAATGTTTCTAAAAGATAAAACAAAAACCTGCATCATAAACCGAATCTTGATAATTTTCTGCAAAAGCACTTTTGATTTCATAACTTAAGGATACAAGGTTCATTTCTAAAATTTGTATCTGAATGTTAGTGTAACTTATATTTTTTCATATATTAACTTCTAACACTATCATTAAAATTTTTTCTTGAATTCGATTGTTCCAAAATATCACAATTATTATTAGCATTTATTTTTTGGCTGGATTTTTTGATCAACAATTATTAAAATTTGTTTGTTATTATAAAAAAGTTTATAATTTTTAGATCCATAAGTGACAAATTTTATTTAAAAAGTTAACGTATTTTTTTTATTTCAATAAATAACTTTCCTTAAATATGGAAAGCAAAACTAAAACAAATTTCATTGTGCAATCCGGAATAAGAAATTCATAAAAAAATTAAAATAACAAGACTTATTTTGCCTTCAAAATCAGATTCAAATTTTTGTAAAAGAAAAATCAAATTAAACTTATTCGTAATTAGCATATTTAAATCTATATTTCTCAAAAATGCAGAAAGTAGATTAAAAATTAGTTAATAATATATTCACAGTTGTGACTATTCAGAAGTTACGAAATTAGTTTCAAAATAACCAAAAAATAACGGTTGAGGTTGCCAAAAACTAGCATCTTTATGTGAATTTGAGTAAATTTTAAATAACAAAACAAGCAAAGCTACCATATAATATATAAAATTAATTTTTTCCATTAAAATTCTGTACAACTGTTGAATTCTTATAACATAAGGTTTTTTAAGCTTTCATTTTATTTGGCTTTAATTTCTAGTGACATAATGGTAATTTAGTAATTCCATTTAGTAACACAAATCGTTTATAATCATCAGACATTAAAAAACTTTATTACAATCAACTGTATATTATTCTTGTTTAATTGACCTAATCAAATTCATATCTCTGCAAGGCAGTTCAAATAACTCAAAAAAGTGACATAGAAAAACACCAGGCATAACATGAAAACTGCTAAATCTGTGTAGTATACAAAAGTTACTGAAAGACAATCGTTTTCAAGAATGTTCTAACAAGAACTTCGCAAAAGCAGTGAATAGTAAGGAACCATGTGACAGGATCGAGGACAGTGCAAACAAGACATGCCAGGAAAGTATTTCATTGTGGAAAAATAATCAATATAATGTGAATGTGAACAGTACTCATTTATTGACTGTCAGAAAATTTCCTGAGGTATTATCATCTTTCATTGATGAAAAGAACAAAGTAGAAAATGTGAATCAATACACCACCGATATTCACAGTGATCATAGGCTCAATAACAGTGATCTTGTGACAACAAGCAGTCCCAGACATAAAATCCAGCTGCTGGCCAGTCCCCTCAGAGACTATGTTCGAGTCATTCACCTAAGACAGCCAGTATAATCAACCACCCCTCAGAATTCTAAGTCCAGCTGTATGCCTGTTCTGCCAACACTGCAAGATGCAGAAGTGTATGGAGAAAGTGCTGTCATTCTTCACAAGCCTCTCTGTTTGTCATCTAGTGTCTGGTATTTGTGCAGCCCTACCTGACATGACATTGTCTCTTGCAGTGATGCCCAGCATGCTTCCCATATCTATTCAATGTACATGCCCTATCAGCTTGAGTTTTGATAAATCCACATGGCATGTGCAGCCCAGCTCCTTAGAGAAACATGACTGGCTGGTTGAGACAATCAAGGTTGCTACAGATCAAGTGCATACTGTGTACTTTGATAAGAATTATATGTGTTTTTTTTTGTTAAATTTATTGACTTGCTTCAGATTGATGGGATATTATTATGTCATTGTGCTCAGGCCTCCTAAACTCATTGTGATGATTGCACTAGCATGGTTTTTTGGTGAATGCAGAAGTGGTCTATACAAATGTTCAGGTTTCTAAGCTTCTGCCTGAGGTAAACAACAATTTTCTGAGGTTCATCCTGCTCCCTTTTGGGGACATACGACATATTCAAAGGGAACGCTGTTCTACTCAGCACACTACAGGTATATAGTGATGTTCGGTTGGTAGAAATGGTGATTAAAAAAAATATTCCCTCTCACTTGCAGGTATATGATTATGGAGTTCATACTACTTATACTGGCAGGAAGGAACCTGCCTTATTTGTAATAAGAGCAGTCACCTTCATACCAACTGCCCATGTTGAGTGGTGGTATTAAAACCCACTTACGAACAGCATAAAAAATTGGCTTTAGCGGTTCTTCTCCCACAGAATTCTGTATCTGAGTCAATATCAGTTATTTAAGATCCATGTGGATCTTTGAGAGATAATATTCATTATTTTCCCCCACTGCCTATGTGTAGGGTCATCACTTCCACAATGCCAGCCCTGGTTATTCAAAACAAACATCATAGAACACATGTCAATGATGTAGTTGAGGGGCCTTTCCCTTCAGCTTGCCCTTCAGATAGCTGTCAATTGAAGGACCCTCTTCTCTGGCCTGAGTTCATAGATGAGGAAGCCATGGTTGCTTCTGCATCTGGTCAGGTAGTTACTTATGAGTCATCTGGCAATTCTCCTGTCACCGAGCAAGGTGGCACAGTGGTTAGCACACTGGACTCGTATTCAGGAGGACGACGGTTCCATCCCATGTCCAGCCATCCTGATTTAGGTTTTCCGTGATTTCCCTAAATCACTCCAGGCAAATGCCGGGATGGTTCCTTTGAAAGGGCACAGACGACTTCCTTCCCCGTCCTTCCCTAATCCGATGAGACCAATGACCTCGCTGTTTGGTCTCTTCCCCCAAACAACCCAACCCAACCAATTCTCCTGTCATCCAGGCTGCCTCATCGGCGCCACCTGTTAAGGAATCTGTTTCAGGACGCCACTTGTATCCCTGGCTCTATCAGATACCTCACCACTTCTCTCAGCTTCCCAAACTAGTTCTACTGCTTCTATCATGGCCTCCAAGTCACAGAATCTTGATGAGCTTAACTTGAGTGATTCCCAAGTGCAGAAGGACCCCCGTTATTACTAAACAGATCTCCATACATGAGCCCCTGTCCATTAATGAGTGTGGTGCCAAGGTCTCTCCCTCTCAGTCTGAAATGGATTTTCTGCATGACCCATGCACACAACCACATGAGGTACCGGCAATTCTGAGGAGCCACAGTAAATAACGTATCCAGCTTGAGAAAGTGGCATTATGGAAGAAGGAAAAACAGTGCAATGAAGGGAAAGTTATTCACACTTCTTCTCTCTACGTTTTGTCCATTAATTCTGCTATGAATACAGGTACATATCTCAGTTTCATGATGGTTTGATAATTTTGTAGTTTTTGTTCCAGTTCAATTGCCTATGCAAGCAAATGTTTTCCTCACTTTGAATATCAAATGAATTGATTCTGAACTCCAGCTCACCACTTTGTGAAGACTTATACACTATGTCATCAAAAGTCTCTGGACACATGGCTGAAAATGACTTACAAGTTTGTGGCACCCTCCATTGGTAATGCTGGAATTCAACATGGTCTTGGCCCACCCTTAGCCTTGATGACAGCTTCCACTCTCACAGGCATATGTTAAATCAGTTGCTGGAAGTTTTCTTGGGGAATTGCAGCCCATTCTTCACAGAGAGCTGCACTGAGGAGAGGTATCGATGTGGGTCAGTGAGGCCTGGTACGAAGTCAGCATTCAAAAACATCCCTAAGGTGTTCTATAGGATTCAGGTCAGGACTTTGTGTAGGCCAGTCCACTACAGGGATGTTATTGTCGTGTAACCACTCCGCCACAGGACATGCATTATGAACAGGTGCTTGATTGTGTTGAAAGATGCAATCGTCATCCCCAAATCACTCTTCAACAGTGAGATGCAAGAAGGTGCTTACAACATCAATGTAGGCCTGTGCTGTGATAGTGCCACAAAAAACAACAAGGGGTGTTAGCCTCCTCCATGAAAAACACAAAGACACCATAAAACCACCGCCTCCGAATTTTACTGTTGGCTCTACAC
Organism: Schistocerca nitens; assembly: GCF_023898315.1. Lineage (NCBI taxonomy): Eukaryota > Metazoa > Arthropoda > Insecta > Orthoptera > Acrididae > Schistocerca > Schistocerca nitens. The sequence goes on from NC_064616.1 coordinate 713,319,670, forward strand.
ATGCTGGTAGATGACATTCACCAGGTATTCACTGTACCCGCACCCTGCCATTGGATCACCACATTGTGTACCGTGATTCGCCACTCCACACAACATTTTTCCACTGTTCAATCATCCAATCACCAAGCAAGGTGTCGTTTGGCATTTACCGGCATAATGTGTGGCTTATGAGCAGCCGCTCAACTATGAAATCCAAGTTTTCTCGCCTCCTGCCTAACTGTCATGGTACTTGCAGTGGATCCTGATGCAGTTTGGAATTCCTATGTGATGGTCTGGATAGATGTCTGCTACATATTATTACCGTCTTCAACTGTCGGCAGTCTCTGTCAGTCAACAGATGAGGTTATCCTGTACGTTTTTGTGCTGTACATGTCCCTTCATGTTTCCAATTCATTATCACATTGGAAACAGTGGACCTAGGAATGTTTAGGAGTGTGGAAATATCACATACAGATGTATGACACAAGTGACACACAATCACCTGACCATGTTCGAAGTCCATGAGTTTCGCCAAATGCCCCATTCTGCTCTGTCATGATGTCTAATGACTACTGAGGTCCCTGATATGGAGTACCTGGCAGTAGGTGGCAGCACAATGCACCTAATATGAAAAATGTATGTTTTTGGGGGTGTCTGGATACTTTTGATCACATAGTGTACATGTCTGTGCTGCATAACTAATTTTTTTATAGGAAGTATTATTTGACCAGTTTTCAATTCCTGTGTTCTAGACTTCATTTAATGTGGCTTCCAAACTTTCAATGGGCTTGTCTTGTATTATAGGCAAGGAGTCCCATCATGAGATTTGGAAGTTCTCGATGATGGTAGGGGTATAGGATGCGCCTTTTATGATCTCACTTTAATTCTCCTCTATGCTCCTTCTGGCTCTGGTAATTTTATGGAACATTCACATTTCTGCAAACAGGAAATCATTTACCTAGTTTGTAAATCCCCTGCAAAGATTCTATTGGGTGGGGATTTTCAATTGTGTTCTGCAGATGGTGGATTAGTTTCTTAATTTTAGTTTTAGTAAAGAACTCTAAGTCATAGTATGCTCCTTGAACCTATGTGATGCAAGGGTTTGCCAGTATTCTACATTTGTCCGATAGACTTATTTTACTGCCATCTCTAGCAGTTGACTTGATCTCTCTTACCCTTCTGATTCCTTGTGAGAACAGCTTTTGGATGTGACATGACATCCGCCAGTTTTACTGATCATTGTGTTGTAGCCATCACATTTAATTGTGTGCAGCAGCCAGTAAAATTGAATCTTCCCTGGATGCACAGTATAGCTTATCCACAAGATCATTCCCATGCTCAGGAAGTATGGGCCAGTTGCTCTTGTGCTGTAGAATGGTACTTGTGTATTGTAGAACGGTGGGCCCTGCATGCCCAGCCATAAATTCTTAAAACTGTCATGTGTTTGTGTGCTGTAAGGGTGGCAGATGTTGGGCAGACCCAAGAATTATTTTACTCCGTATTATATCAACTTCACGATAGCACTAGGCAAACTCCTCTGTGGATTATGGATGTACAGTGAATTAAAACCAAATTGCTACACTTAAAATAATTTCAGATTTGGGGGAGGGGGCGGGTGGGGGGTCGGTATGCTGGAAAAAATCTCAGCCACGTTCCATTTTACAAGATGAACTGACTTCACTATACCATCTTATCCACATGTGGGAATGCAGGAAACGAGTTTGAATTGCATCCCTCATTAATGCTGATGGTTAAGTGTCAAAATCCCACTGTGACATTTTCAATTTAATTTTTAACTGCTTTTACTGAAGTGTATTTTGCCCCCATTTCTGCTGAAAATTTTCCTGGCAGTTTTTCCCCTTTGCTGGATTGTGTCATCACCCCCGAATTAAATGACATTTTCTTGAATGAGTTCCACAAGAATTATATATATGATGTTGTTACTGGATTTCATTCATGCAAGTCACACATATTTGCTGGTATTCCTAAGGAATTTTGTGTTCATAGGTGACACAATGACGTTGATGGTCAATGAAGTGATGTGGGGTGCCTCAGTTCCTGCTCCCTTCAAGGAAGGTAAGATCATCCTCATCTCAAAAACCAAGGGTCGACCTGATCTTGACTCACTTCATCCAATTACTCTCCTAAACTTTCTGATTCACTGCAGATTATAAACGAACTAACCAATGATATTTAAAAAGGGAATTCAGACTGAAAAAAGTTCTCATCAGATTGTTTTGGGGAATATGTAGCATCAAAGTTGAAAAACTATTGATGTACTGTTTCATGCAGACATGGGCAATTTGAAGCCACCAGGAAATGTTCTGCCAGTTGACTTATATTCGTCACCAAGCATGTCAGCTGATACAACATAAATTAAAATGAACTGTATATTTTTTTGTTTTATTGTATAACATTAGTTTTGGTTCAAATGGCTCTGAGCACTATGGGACTCAACTGCTGAGGTCATTAGTCCCCTAGAACTTAGAACTAGTTAAACCTAACTAACCTAAGGACATCACAAACATCCATGCCCTAGGCAGGATTTGAACCTGCGACCGTAGCGGTCTTGCAGTTCCAGACTGCAGCGCCTTTAACCGCACGGCCACTTCGGCCGGCCATTAGTTTTGTTTTTTGTTCATATCTAATTGGATTGCATTTTAATTATCTTAATGAAAATAAATGCCAATAATACAAACTAGAACAGATAACATAGATTAATGTAAAATAGAAATACACAAAAGACCATATCATTCACATTGCTTACACTCAAGTTGTCTGTGTTAAAGTCATAATTTAGCTACTATTTTACTACATTTAGAAACAGAATAAGTGATAATTCTTTTTACTCCAGTACTGGATGTGTTTTTCTCGACAAATTCAAAAGTTACAAAATAGCCGATAAGACTGATCTTTTGTATACTTGTATACTACATTACTCATTTTCATTGACTTTATATCCCTCACATTTATCTTTACAAAATCCACAAGTATTTCACATATACACTGAAGAGCCAAAGGAACTGCTACATCTGCCTAATATCATGTAGGGCACCTGTGAGCATGCAGAAGTGTCACAACACGACATGGTATGGACTTGATTAATGTCTGAAGTAGTGCTGGAGGGAATTGACAACATGAATCCTGCATGGCTGTCCATAAAATGTGCTCAATAATGTTCACGTCTGGGGAATTTGGTGGCCAGTAAAAGAGTTAAAGAGTTTAAACTCAGAAGAGTGTCACTGGAGCCACTCTGTACCAATTCTGGACGTGTGGAGTGTCGCACTGTCCTGCTGGAATTGCCTAATTCTGTCAGAATACACAATGTACATAAATGGATGCAGGTGATCAGACATGATGCTTACGTTTGTGTCACCTGTCAGAGTCGTATCTAGATGTATCAGGGGTCACATATCACTCTGACTGCATACACCCCACACTATTATTGAGCCTCCACCAGCTTGAACAGTCCCCTGCTGACATGCACGGTCCATGGATTCATGAGGTTGTCTCCATACCCATAAATGTCCATTCACTTGATACCATTTGAAATGAGACTTATCTGACCAGGCAACATGTTTCCAGTCATCAACAGTACAATGTCAGTGTTGATGGGCCCAGGCAAGGTGTAAAGCTTTTGTGACAGGCAGTTATCAAGGGTACCTGAGTGGGCCTTTCACTCCAAAAGCCCGTATCGATAATGCTTCATTGAATGGTTTGCACGCTGACACTTGTTGGTGGCCCAGCATTGAAATCTGCAGGAACTTGCAGAAGGGTTGCACTTCTGTCACGTTGAGCAATTCTATTCAGTCGCCATTCGTTCCATTCTTGCAGCGACGTCTGAGATTTGATGTTTTACCAGATTCCTGATATTCACGGTACACTTGTGAAATGGTCATATGGGAAAATCCTCACTTCATCACTACCTTGGAGATGCAGTGTCCTATCACTCATGTGCTGACTATAACAGTACATTCAGACTCACTTAAATCTTGATAGCCTGTCATTGTAGCAGCAGTAACTGATGTAACAACTGCGTCAGACACTTCTCTTATATAGGCTTTGCCGACCGCAGCACCATATTCTGCCTGTTTACATAACTGTGTATTTGAAAATGCATGCCTATCCCAGTTTCTTTGGCGTTTCAGTGTACCTCTATATAGCTGAGGAATTATTTGGGAAATACACTCATGCCCATAAATTAAGGATAATTGCAGAATGTGGTGCCACACATTGTGGCATTACACAAAACTGGCGCTAATAGCATAGGCACATAGGGAACACACACAACACAGATCTGTAAGTCCACGATATTGGTGATAAGTTGAGAAAACCGTCCTGAAACACATGCGCTACAAAACACCACTGTTTCCTGCGGATGTATCCCAACATCAATATGGGATATGATCACCATGCACATGTACAGAGGCTGCACAATGGGTTGGCATACTCTGGATCAGGCGTTCGAGCAGCTGCTGGGGTGTAGCCTCCCGTTCTTGCACCAGTGTCTGCTGGAGCTCCTGAAGTGTCCAATGGGGTTTAGGTCTGGAAAACAGGCAGGCCACCCCATTCGCCTGTTATCTTCTGTTTCAAGATACTCCTCCACAATGGCAGCTCGGTGGGGCCATGCATTATAATCCATCAGGAGGAAGGTGGGACCCACTGCACCCCTGAAAACGTGGACATGCTGGTGCAAAAAGACGTCCCGATACACCTGACCTTTACAGTTCCTCTGTCAGGGGTGTACATGCAACAATCATAATCTCACCCCACACCATCAAACCACGACCTCTATACAGGTCCCTTTCAAGGACATTAAGGAACATAACCTGGGACCACTGTTCCAATGACCATGCACTGTGTTCTTGACATGAGGCTTTACAGGCTCTCCTGTGACCAGGGGTCATTGGAATGCAGCTTTCAGGTCTCCGGGAGAATAAAACATGTCTGTTCAGTCGTCTGTAGACTGTGTGTCTGGAGACAACTGTTCCAGTGGCTGCAGTAAGGTCCCTAGCAAGGCTACCTGCAGTACTCCATGGCCGTCTGCAGGCACTGTTGGTGAGATATCAGTCTTCTTGTTGTGTGGACGTCCCATACTGTAGCGTCTGGACACGTTTCCTGTCTGCTGGAATCGTTGCCATAATCTTGAGATCACACTTTGTGGCACATGGATGGCCCGTGCTATGACCTAGTGTGTTTGACCAGCCTCCAGTTGCCCTAGTATTCTACCCCTCATAACGTCATCAATATGTGTTCTTTGAGCCATTCTCAACACACAGTCACCATTAGCACGTCAGAAAACGTCTGCACACTTACTCGCTGCACCGTACTCTGACATGCACCAACACACCTCTGCGTATGTGGACTACTGCCAGCACCACCGTGCGACGACCGCAGATCAAATGCACCGCATGGTCATACCCCGAGGTGATTCAAGGTGATATAAACCTGCAGACCGGCCACCACAGCGTTGTTTCACCATGTATCAGCATTATCCTTAATTTATGACCATGAGTGTAGATGTGGTTGATACACAAAATAGATTATTGAGGCTAGCGTAATTGTCACCTGTTCCTAAGAATCGTAGCGTTAGTGGTAGCTTCTCTTCTGCTGGTACGGCTCGTCGATAATTTGTGTCATGCTTAGATATCTTTGGTTCAACTGCTGCTAGAAGAAAGCGAAAATCGTCCGTCGACATGCAGGTGAAGTGTTGGAATAAAGCAAGCCATGGCTGCAGCTGTAAATCACTAATCAGAGCCAAACCACTACCGGTACGTCTCTCACGCCTGCGCAAAAATTCAGACACCCAAATTTTTCTGTCTCTACGCTGTTTGGTTTTCACGACCAACAACATGCTCGATGTACAAAATAAACCAAGTTGTACTTTCTCTTATCCATCACACTGTACTGAGGTTAAGTGACTTCACTGCGACAAAGTTTTAGTGCCCAAAACAAAAACATTGCATGAGTTTGCTTCAGTGTAAATGCTTATTTGCGGGCACAAGTGAATGCGTTGGCAGCAAATGCACATTCGCCTGTATTTGCTCCTGTTCGCTTTAGTTTAAACCCCAGGGAAGCCCCGTATCCATGTAACTCTGCTTTGTTCTTAGAACCCTTGCTTCAGAAATCTGTATTTGCAATTCGAGTGTTAGCAGACATAGGCTACATAAAAATGAAAAAGCTTGCATACTTTGCCTACTTTCATTCCATAATGTCATATGGTATAATATTTTGGGGTAACTCTTCAAGTCAAACAAAAGTTTTTAGAGTCCAAAAGCGTGGGAAATACAGAAGCGTCCGATCTTACCCGTCGGCTTTGACCCATGACGTCACAAATACCGCGGAAACGACTATAAACAACAATTCCAATATGGCGGATATAAAAACATCGAATACGTATTGTAAACACTGAAATACACAAGTTTCACAAAAAGCCTAATGACTGTAACGGGACAAGCGTGGGAAATTGGGGGTTTTTGGGTGGGGAGAAACTAAATATGTCGTTATGCGGTGGGGGGAGTCTGCAGTGCCCCCCCATCCCCCCACAGGCTTCATTAGTGTCAAATCAATATTTTCGAATCATAGGCGGCCGCTGCCGCGGCCGCATTCCAAAAAAAAAACTCCCAACCTAACCTCAAGTGGGCTACGCTACAGATCAATATGTTCATCAAATTGCTTCATATTACGTATACATGTTCTTTAAACAAGAGTACATCAAACCATGTATTAGGTTTTCCGCGCCGTAATGACGTCACACACCACAACACGCTTACGTCACGGGTCAAAGCCGACGAGTAAGATCGGACCTTTCTGTTGACCCAAAGCGTGTAATACGTATTACTTGTGGAGTAAATTCACGGACGTCCCGTAGAAACCTCTTCAAATAACTGGGTATACTAACTACTGCATCTCAGTATATTTACTCCTTAATGAAATTTGTCCTAAATAATATATCTCTTTTTCCAACAGACAGCTCAGTTCATATGCACAATACCAGGAACAAAAATGAACTGCACAAGGACTTAAAAGCACTTACTCTAGTTCAAAAAGGGGTCAACTACTCACAAGGGAACCTCCCCATCGCACCCCCCTCAGATTTAGTTATAAATTGACAGTGGATAGGCCTTGAAAAACTGAACACAGATCAATCGAGAAAACAGGAAGAAGTTATGCGGAACTATGAAAAAATAAACAAAATATACAAACTGAGTTGTCCAAGTGTACATATCCAACATCTAGGACTATATAACATGAAGAGTGCCGTGATCGCGTGGTTAGAGTAAGCAACTGCGAAACGAGAGGTCCTTGGTTCGAGTCCTCTCTCGAGCAAAAATTTTACTTACTTTATTTTCGCAAAGTTACGATCTGACCGTTCATTCATTGACGTCTCTGTTCACTGTAATAAGTTTAGTGTCTGTGTTTTGCGACCGCACCACAAAACCGTGCGATTAGTAGACGAAAGGACGTGCCTCTCCAATAGGAACCGAAAACATTTGATCGCAAATTCATAGGTCAACCGATTCCTCCACAGGAAAACACGTCTGAAATATTCTATACGACACTGGTGACGGCATGTGCGTCACATTACAGGAATATGTTGTCGACCCACCTAACTTGCACACTTGGCGAATGGGTAAAAAGATTCTTCTACCTTGCCCGATTTAGGTTTTCTTGTGGATGTGATAATCACTCCCAAAAAAGTGATGAAAACATTGAGCTTGTCGCATAAACGGCAACAAATGAATGCAACAGTTTCACAGTCGCACAGTTTTCCCTGTGCTCTGTCAAAACAAACGTTTTTAACGTTTTCAAGTTTTTCCGTGTGTAGACCGTCAAATCCTGCATGTGTCCAAGCAAATCTGAACATGTCCTGGAATTTTGGAGAGCAAAGTTGATCATGTCTGAGTGCATGAACTTTCATAATTGTTTGAAAATAAAAAATTAAAACTTTTCACTCAAGGGAGGGTTGAACCAGGGATCTTCCGTTCCATAGCTGCTCGTGGTAACTACGGGACCACGGTGCTCCTTAGTGAACAGGTACCTTAATGTAACATATCTTGCACACGGACTATTCAGTTTGTATATTTTGCTTATTTTTCTCATAGTTCCATACAACTTCTTCCTGTTTTCTCGATTGATCTGTGTTCAGTTTTTCATGGCCTATCCCTGTGCCAACTTATAACTAAATCTGAGGGGGGTGCGATGGGGAGGTTCCCTTGTCAGGAACACTCATCTTCAATAATTTGCCAGCAAACATAAAAATTTTTGTTACAAATAAAGATCAGTTTAAAAAGAGCCTGAAACATTTACTAGTGGCCAACTTCTTCTAATCCACTGACGAATTTTTTAATAGAAACAAATGATGTATTGTATATATTCATACTATTACTATTGTTATTTCAGCTTAAAAAAAATTGACATGTTCCACATCCACGAGGATCTCCTCAACACGGATCTATGAAACGAAAAACTAATCTAATCTAATCTAGTGTGTTGCCATGCAACTATGTGGCTGAACTGTGTTGAGGGAACGATTCTCAGTCTGCATTTACGCCAATGACATCAGGATTTTAGTACGAAATGCTGACAACATTTCTGGGCTCAAAGACGACCTGGATTACTTTTGTCACCTTGCTGATGGCCACATTAATGATCACAAATGCACGCTCCTGACCTTGTGGGGCTTCAACTAAGTAGTAATACCTCGGGCGACGGTGGTCGATCGCCACAAGCATTAAGGGATCACAGTCGATCACAACCTGACCAAAATGGCGTCACTTAATGGACGAGACGGTACAACTTGTGTTCAGGGAACAATTCTTGAACCCAAATGCTGTTCCTTCACCACGTGCACGTCTTAGACACCCATATTTTCAGTAAAGTGTATTACATTGTACAGATCTTCCCACTTCCTGCGATGATGGCCTGCAGGCTCAAACAACTACCCAGTCGATCCATGTGGTGACAACACATCTTTCGAGTTCAGTATGAAGTGGTGGACAGGACCTGCAAACTAGCAGGATTAGGTCTTGCTTATATTAAAGTGAAGGTGTCCATGTTGTTTGATTTTATAATTTTCAGTTTCTCAGGCACTGATATCCTTTTAAAGAAGCACCTTGCGCTTGTGTAAGCTGTCGCCAACATACCAGTCAGCAAGGACGAAATGCAAAGATCGATTAGTAGACACTGGAACAAGCGCGCTTATCACGAGAGAGACCAGAGACTCACCAACAAGCAACACGCCGCCAAAGCCCTCTCGACAGCATGTATTTGGGCCGCAGCCGCTGGCCAGAGGGCCCCACTCAATCATTCAGTTTGGTGTCTGTCAGTTTATTTCCAGAGCGGGTTTAGTTCGTCACAGGCGACGACAGCACATAGCAACCAGATTAGTGACTATAGCAGGACTAGTTACCTCAACCGCAATTGTACTTTACTAGTACTAAGAAATTAAAGTTTGTAATAGCAATATTACCGATTTGACTTTACATCAGTCTGGAAGAGGACTATTACTGATGAACTTGTACCACCAAAGATGGACTCTATTGAAGTTAAATAAATGTTTCCTGTTCATGTAAACAAAGAACTGTATTAATCCGTGTGTGCATCTGTGCTGTAGCAAGAGGATACTGGCCAACCATAACAACATCTTCTCCCTTGCTTCCTTGTGGTACAAGACTCTACAGGGGCGAATGAGGATAATTCAGTGGCGATCGATGATAGTCAACTTGAGTGAAGATTTTGCCTGCTTCTCTTGTTCTTTAGCTTGCAGGGGTGGTCGTGTTCACATGTTGCTATTTGCTATTGTGTTCTTGCATGTATTCCAGGAGGGAAGCTGCATAACCAATCAAATTTCTCTTTTCAGAGGCTTTCTGATGTAATTTATTTGTGTAAACCGTGAACTCCCTGACCCCTTCACCCCCTGCACCCCGCCGGCCAGAGTGGCCAAGCGGTTCTAGGCGCTACAGTCTGGAACCGCGCGACCGCTACGGTCGAAGGTTCGAATCCTACCTCGGGCATGGACGTGTGTGATGTCGTTAGGTTTAAGTAGTTCTAAGTTCTAGGGGACTGATGACCTCAGAAGTTAAGTCCCATAGTGCTCAGAGCCATTTGAACCATTTGGAACCTGCACCCCAGCACCTTAGCTGCAGACAGCCAAAGTGATGGATCTAACACAAGTTTTTCATTTTCAGAGCCGAGCGAGATGGCGCAGTGGTTAGCACACTGGACTCGCATTCGGGAGGACGACGGTTCAATCCCGCGTCCGGCCATCCTGATTTAGGATTTCCGTGATTTCCCTAAATCGCTCCAGGCAAATGCCGAGATGGTTCTTTTGACAGGGCACGGCCGACTTCCTTCCCTAATCTGGTGAGACCGATGACCTCGTTGTTTGGTCTCTTCCCCCAAATCAAACCAACCCAAGCCTCAGTTTCACAACCGACAAATCACAACCTTACTGACGACGGTACAACAACTACTGGCTGCACAAGCTGCGTTGGCTGCACAACCACAGGCCAACAACCAACCAGCCCAACAAGTGTCGCCCACTGGTATACCAACGTTCCGGCAATTTAAGGAAACAGAGAAGGAATGAATTGAATATATCACTCAGTTCCAAGCACATTGTCAAGCTCGTTGTGTTCAAGGTCCTGTAAAGTTACAATACTTCTTTTCGATTACGGGGTCTCCAGTGTCTAGCTTAATGCGAAACTATTCCCAACCGCGTCTCCCGACGAACTCGTCTATGACCAAGTAATCGCTGCATTAACTCAATACTATGACCAACAAGTCGAGGTAGCTGCGGCAAGATATCAGTTCTTCCGCTTGCAGAAAAAGCCAGAACAGACGTACCGTCAGTGGTACACAGAATTAACAGGCATGACTAGGAAGTGTAAATTTAAATGTGGTTGTGGCAACTTTTTCTTTTTAACAGTGATTTAATGATACCTGACACAGTAACATTCAGTGTCCCAGATAGCAGACTCCGGGAACATATCTTAAAGTACTCTGATCCATCACTTCCCCAAGTATTGCCAATCTTAGAGCCATATGAATCGGGTGCCATAGCGACGATACGTTTGACTAGGCCCCAATTTGTGGGGTCGAGACACCCCTTGGTCGCGACCGCCCCAAGCAGCCACAACAACGATCGTGCACACAGCCGCGCGAACAGCCACGTATACAAACTGGCCTGTGAAGTTAGCGAAGCCTTGCCTTATACTCGGTTTACATTAGCAAGTTATTGCAGCAATTTACTTGCGCGGAGGAACTTCCCGCGCGATTTGCGAGTGTAAACATATCGCCAAGTCGACTTGCGACTGTAGCAATTTATTGCGGAAGTGACTTGCTGCATGTTTTCCGCTTCCAGTGTGAACACCACGCAAGAAGTATCTGCAAGTAACTTGCAGCTTCTAGGATTTATTTCTATTTCCTGCAAGTAGGAAGTGCAAGTTACAGTAAGTATGTTGTCTGCATAACACAAATATTTAACATTTTACTTAATGTGGTGACTTAATTTTATGCAACCATCTTACGTATCATATGCAAACAAATTTCAGAAATGGAGGAGAAACGGGAATGGATGAAGCAGGATACAGAACATTTTATTGAAGCCGTGGAGAGTTACCCCGAAATACGGAACGTGCATAACCGAGACTTTAAGGATAGAGTGAAGAGGATGAGCGCATTAAATGAAATCTCGTCGATATTCGACACATCTAAGAAAGAAGTACATAGAAAGTAGCATAACTTGAAGACACAACCCCTTTGCCTCCTGCATCCACTCGCTTGTTGTTTTAGGAGTCTAGAAAAAGACGATGTGTAATTATTACATGTTCTATTTACTTAGCTTGTCACTTTACATTTAATGAGCATTAGAAAAAAAACATTTTTATAAGCATATCATTCTGTAAAATGCAGTTTATTTCAATAAAAATTTAATTTCATTGTTGTGTTTTCACATACCTTCAAATAATTTTCCCTTTTCAAGATGTTAAAAATGGCTCTACATACATCGGGTACGGTCAGAGAAATCGTGCTGACGGGAATATGAAACAAGTACATTAGGGACTTGTATGAGTCTCCTACAAAGAAAAGATTTCAAAATTCAAACTTTTTTGGTTGAATGTTTCACATAAATAAATGAAATGCCTATTTTATTCGTAGTTCACCGGTAGCTATAAATCATAGAGTGACTAGCAAACGTTCCTTTGCTGAAATAGCAGTACCGAAGTTTGTGTCTCGTTTTGGTATGACGTGCGCTATTAACATCAACAAATACTCCAGATCATTTGAGGACATTCTGCAAAAGTTTTCAAAAGTATCCATGCTCTCGATACCAAGTTCTTGCAAAAGCTTATTACAAGTACCATTTTGCGATCTTCTCATTATCTAGTCTTTAACCCAAATACTTCCCTTTTTCTTTTTCACGTTTTGCATTACAATTACAAGAGCTGCAGCATATCTCACCCACCTACTTGTCATTTTACCCTTCGGCTGAAACTCGTAGTGGTACTGAAAGCATGTGTAAACAGTATCAGCAAGTTGTTGGCGCAAGTTTCTTGCCAAAGAACTTGCAGAAGAATCTTGCTTAAATCTTGCGGTGCTGTGTAAACACAGATGCAAGCGGCTAGCAATAACTTGCAGCAATAACTTCCGCAAGCGACTTGCTAGTGTAAACCCAGCTTTAGACGTTTTGCTCGCCATAGAAGACAGGTTTGCCCATCACATAACGCAACGTGTTACGCGTGTGTGAAAAAAAGGCCATGTCCAAGCAATTTGTTTGCAGTGACACAAAAATGCCAATTTTGTCCGCTCTCAGAAAAAACAGGCTCGTGTACATGCAGTGAAAGCCGTGTTTTTAAAACCTACTACAGGATCTGACAAAAGTAAGATTAAGGTTGTGCCTCTTTCCCGCCCTAGTGCTGTGCAACGATGTTCTAACAAACTATTTGTCTCATTATGAATTGCTGGCCGTCGTCTGAACTTTCATTTAGACACAGGTGCCTCAGTAGCTTTGCTTAATCGTGCCATGTACGAACAGTTAGGCTCACCACACATCTCTAAATCTAGCAAGCACCTCACTGCTTACAACGTACAGGAAATTCCAGTGCTTGGACAGTGTAGTTTGCATGATACTTACAAATCTTACACTTAGACAATGAATTTTACTGTGTTGAAATCAAGAGACAGTGAGAAGATATTCTGTTTAGATGCCTTTGATTTGTTTGGACTCTGCATCCAAGACAATGTACCTTCAGTGTCTGTTTTTGAACCAAAAGACCGTGTAGCTAGCTTGTTTAAAGAATTTCCTGAATTATTTTCAGAAGGAATGAGAAAAGCTAATAACTTAGTAGCCTATGTTACACTGAAAGACAATGCACAGCCTAAGTTTTTTCAGACCCGCCCCATTCCAATTGCTTTACGAGGCAAAGTAGCCAGTGAATTGAAAGAATTGCAAGATAATGGTGCAATTGCTCTCATTCAAGCTAGTCACTAGTCAAGTCCTCCCGTTTTGTTACCTAAGCCTTCTTGTTGCATTCAAATTTTTGTGTTGACGTCAAGTCTACAGTCAACCCACAGACAGAAGTTGACACTTATCCGTTCCCTCGCCCTGAGGATAGTCTTGGTGCAGGACGTTACTTTTCTAAGATAGATTTTCGTGATGCCTACTTGCAAATTCCATTATATGAAGGATCAGAGAAAGTGTTTGTTGTAAATACACACTTAGGACTGTCTGGTGTCATCTTAGTCTTCCTATATTACCGATGGAGATTGCTTCGTCGTGGTATAGGGCCATTCTTCGTTTGATACTGACTGACGATTGTCGTTTTCGTGTAGGCCATCACCCGAGGTCGGCAGCAGTGGCCGAGCGGTTCTAGGCGCTTCAGTCTGGAACGGCGCGACCTCTACGGTCGCAGGCTCGAATCCTGCCTCGGGCATGGATGTGTATGATGTCCTTAGGTTAGTTAGGTTTAAGTAGTTCTAAGCTCTAGGGGACTGGTGACCTCAGATGTTAAGTCCCATAATGTTCAGAGCCATTTGAACCATTTGAGCCATCACCTGACTGATCAATGTGAAGAATGTCGTCACACTGATACCTTACTTCACTGTCTTGTCTCTTGTGGACGGGGTCGTTGGCTTTCAAATCCTCTCAAAATACTTCAAAAAATATTTAATGCAATTTTTGTTGTTGCTTGTCTTTTAAATCTGAACAGTATCTATTCATACAGTGTGCAAACGTGAACACACACACACAATCATTGCGTCTAGTGTGAGAGATGACCAATGTCTGTCCGATAACATATGCACCATTCCATTCCTTAGCTGCCGTCAGCTGGGTGAGTTTCTCAGATTTCTGTCAGTGCAAGAATTGTGGAAAGGAGACTGAAAGATAAAGGACGTTTATTCCGATGAGCTGCTCAAAGCAACGCTTGACTGATCATCAGACGATCGATTGCATGGCTTTTGCGGAAGAGTATACTTCTAATAACCAGCACATCCACCGTCATTACGTAGGATGCCGTGGCATTGATTGCTCTAAGGGCGTTATGGTTTATCATCCAGCATGTGTTTTTTATATTCGTCCGAATGTCACTTTTGTTCGTATTTCCACATGGCAATGAAGTCGACAGCTCTACTCAAATATCCAGAACTGAGTTGAGATACGGCGATAGTGGAACGAACTCCATTAGCTTTATCCTGTCTTCGCCCTGAGAACAATCCAGAACAACCCTACTTTGATGGATAGGGCTGTGGTCCTATAAATAAAATGTTATCTGCTTATTTAATCTATTTGTATTTTTAAGAAAACTATTTGTAACTGTCATACTGTATTAGCATTTGCTGTGGCATTTAAGAATTCAGGTCCCGTCATAGCTAAGAATCTAGATTAAACAGGCCGACTAGGAATGTTGTTAACCGAATCCATCATACGATGACACTCGTAGCCTGCTGAAAGCCACAGACTGAATCAAATACGAATGATGTGGAATCGAACTGAGACAGGTATACAAAACATCAGACAAAAAAATGGCTCTGAGCACTATGGGACTTAACTGCTGAGGTCATCAGTCCCCTAGAACTTAGAACTACTTAAACTTAACTAACCCAAGGACATCACACACATCCATGCCCGAGGCAGGATTCGAACCTGCGACCGTAGCGGTCGCGCAGTTCCAGACTGTAGCGCCTAGAACCGCTCGGCCACTCCGGCCGGCGAAACATTAGACAATTTTAATTTTTGTGTTGCTATGGTGCTGTACAAAAAAATTCCTTCGATGGAGTGACAAGCAATAACTGTACAAGAAAATTTGCAGAATGTGACGTACTAGTAGGTGTGAGTTCAGAAAAAAGACTAACGAGATCAACACAGATGTGAAAACATTTGCTACTAAAGTTAATCAAGCCGAGCTGTTCAACTATCTCGGAAGTAATCCTATAGGTATAACAGATGCTTAACACGGGTGAATAGAAGAACAGTAACAACAAAGACATTCCAACAGTTTAACTTATCAGAGAAAATACATAGATCCAGTGAAAAATCTACCGCATGCGATTTACATCTCTATGAATCCTGAGGAATTAAGCAGAGAACCGGCGGGAAGCAACAGTAATTGGCATGCAGCGGACAAAGAACAGAACAATCTAGAAGAGAATAATAAAATATCTGAATGCACTACAAGAAACAAAGAAGGCAACTGCACAAATTAAAAAATGGGAGATGCAAACTCATTTTCTGGATATTTAGACTGTTCATGCTCCCCATCAGTATATTTAGGGGCAACGTATGATGCCAGAAACTATGAGAGTTTCAGGACATCATTACCAGAACAAAATGCCACAACAATATTGGGGACATCACGAAAATTCCAAATGACACAGGTAGGATGGTTGCTACTGCAGGTTGTAATCTGCAGGAAGTGAATGGGTGAATATTTTAAAACCATCAAAAAACTCTTATGCTATTTGCTGTTCTTACCTGCAGGCAATGGATGTCTCCTTGCAGTTAGAGCAGCTCAACCAGCTATTCTAAAATGTTAAATAGGCCTCTCGGTTGAGGATGCCCTCAATTTTCCACAGGCGCCAAGATCACTGTGCGAAGATGTGACCCCAAACGCGAAGAAGAAAGCGCCCATTTCTCTCCCTTTCCACGAGATACTTCGGATTAAAGTGTTCTTCCCATGGCCAGTACACTAAGTAATATCAAAATCATTTGCCTGTTCAGAAAACCGCACACAAATTCATTTGTTTGACAGATGCAAGTTGAAACACGTTTAACTATGAAACGAAGGAACTAGATTTTATAAGTTCTCAGCGCTACAATAACGTAAGGACAGTTTTATCTAAAACATTTGTATTTAAGATCTTCTTCTTCTATACTTCAGGGCCTAGGCACTTACGTGTGTTCCGTCTTCGCTTTTCACCGCCATCTAATTCTTCCTACGTCCCTCCTTCCTCTTTGCTGGCACAGCATGGCCAGATGTAGGATTTTCTCTTTTCTCATTCCTTGTAGATGATGTTTCCATCTAGTTCATTCCTAATATCACCATTTCTTGGAGACAAGCTAGGCAAGTCAAGGATAAACGATCATGTATCACAGATGGGATGAAAATTTCTGCATGGAACCTAAGAGGGATTGGAAACAAAGAAATGGAGCTAGGCCATAAATTAAGAGATAAACAAATTGATTGCACTTACGATACTATATACAATGAATCTACCGATATCTCATCTGAAATGGGGCACTGGTAACGACAGAAAATATTTTCTAATCAGAAAATATCACTCTGCTTCAGTAAAAGTCAATGTTCCCTCCCACAAAAGCCATGCGGGCGATGTTCTGATAAATGTTAAGCGTTGCTTTCTAGCAACTCTTGGGCATGGAAGTCCATTATTTTTCAGTTTACTTTTTACATTCTTGCACTTCAAGGAAACTGAGAAATGTATCTCATTTGACGGAGACTAAGAAATGGATTGGCACTATGTTGTCGAATAGACATCGGTTTTCTCTGCTGCCGGACACACGGGGCCCCTCACTGCCATTTTTCCGCCTGTTACGGCCTATTTCGACTTAGCCACTCCCCAAACGCCTATTGGTCGTTTTCATGCATTACTACCGCTCGCAGATACGTATTTTAGGACTTGTGGATATCGAGTTTTTCAGCAGAATGATCCTAACGTTCTTTTACTAATTACAGTATGGGGAACATGCAACAAAGGAGAGTACCCCTTACAGCAGAGAAGATATTTACGCGTATGTGCATTCATCATTGACTGCCAGATGCCACAACTCCTTCCAAAATCCAGGCGGCAGGCAACACAACTGTCAGAACAGTTCAGACATCATTCCATACGTCGTCAGGAGATGAAGTGAAAGTCAAATTGACGTCTCGTTCAGAATCACATACAACAAAAAACTGAGTATTGTTTAAGGTAATCGAGTGTTCAAACAGTTAAACTTCGATAGTATCCACACGAATATTTTTATAGGCCCAAGGAGCCGTTAGTGCGCAGTACCAGGAATTAATTAAGATCGAACTGAAAGAACCCGGTCTTACACGTAATGCAAATACAAATCCTAGTTCATAAGACACTGTTCGATTTTCTTGGCAAAGCATCAGGAACAGATATATTGCAATCGTTGCGAGAAGATAATAGTAAAAATTCGATGATCAGAATAGTATGGGTGCTCAGTGAATGTGATGGTGTTACGGTGTCCACGTCGTTTAAACGAGGCTAGTGATGACGCAGTTACTCTAGCGCTGACTGCCTAAATAAAGATAGCGTGGAGGCGTCGGCACTTCTTATGAGAAACAACTCTGATTAGGCACTACTTACTTGATCCTGCTCCCGTAGCAAGCATACATTATACACAAATTTGCGACTAGGAAACACGTGCCATTTTACACCACCTCACGTCTCCCTCAAGAACATGCAAAGAATGGAACCAAAAGTACCTAATGTTTGAAGGGAAACTCTCGTGAATCTGCTCAGTCTAATATACGAAGCACTTGTCTCATTAGCACCAAGTAGGCACAGAGTTCATTCCTGTTGTAACTAAATTAATTCTGCAGATAATTCCTTATCGAATATTACCGTATCCTATGCAGCTGAAATGACAGTCACTGTACATGTTTTACGTTATGTTACAGTTAGTCAGTTAATAAGCTCGCTGGAATCCTGCCTCCACTGCTCTGTAAAATACTGACCATTAGTTATTTGACTATGCAGACGCTACCCTCTGGTTCATATGTACACTCCTGGAAATGGAAAAAAGAACACATTGACACCGGTGTGTCACACCCACCATACTTGCTCCGGACACTGCGAGAGGGCTGTACAAGCAATGATCACACGCACGGCACAGCGGACACCCCAGGAACCGCGGTGTTGGCCGTCGAATGGCGCTAGCTGCGCAGCATTTGTGCACCGCCGCCGTCAGTGTCAGCCAGTTTGCCGTGGCATACGGAGCTCCATCGCAGTCTTTAACACTGGTAGCATGCCGCGACAGCGTGGACGTGAACCGTATGTGCAGTTGACGGACTTTGAGCGAGGGCGTATAGTGGGCATGCGGGAGGCCGGGTGGACGTACCGCCGAATTGCTCAACACGTGGGGCGTGAGGTCTCCACAGTACATCGATGTTGTCGCCAGTGGTCGGCGGAAGGTGCACGTGCCCGTCGACGTGGGACCGGACCGCAGCGACGCACGGATGCACGCCAAGACCGTAGGATCCTACGCAGTGCCGTAGGGGACCGCACCGCCACTTCCCAGCAAATTAGGGACACTGTTGCTCCTGGGGTATCGGCGAGGACCATTCGCAACCGTCTCCATGAAGCTGGGCTACGGTCCCGCACACCGTTAGGCCGTCTTCCGCTCACGCCCCAACATCGTGCAGCCCGCCTCCAGTGGTGTCGCGACAGGCGTGAATGGAGGGACGAATGGAGACGTGTCGTCTTCAGCGATGAGAGTCGCTTCTGCCTTGGTGCCAATGATGGTCGTATGCGTGTTTGGCGCCGTGCAGGTGAGCGCCACAATCAGGACTGCATACGACCGAGGCACACAGGGCCAACACCCGGCATCATGGTGTGGGGAGCGATCTCCTACACTGGCCGTACACCACTGGTGATCGTCGAGGGGACACTGAATAGTGCACGGTACATCCAAACCGTCATCGAACCCATCGTTCTACCATTCCTAGACCGGCAAGGGAACTTGCTGTTACAACAGGACAATGCACGTCCGCATGTATCCCGTGCCACCCAACGTGCTCTAGAAGGTGTAAGTCAACTACCCTGGCCAGCAAGATCTCCGGATCTGTCCCCCATTGAGCATGTTTGGGACTGGATGAAGCGTCGTCTCACGCGGTCTGCACGTCCAGCACGAACGCTGGTCCAACTGAGGCGCCAGGTGGAAATGTCATGGCAAGCCGTTCCACAGGACTACATCCAGCATCTCTACGATCGTCTCCATGGGAGAATAGCAGCCTGCATTGCTGCGAAAGGTGGATATACACTGTACTAGCGCCGACATTGTGCATGCTCTGTTGCCTGTGTCTATGTGCCTGTGGTTCTGTCAGTGTGATCATGTGATGTATCTGACCCCAGGAATGTGTCAATAAAGTTTCCCCTTCCTGGGACAATGAATTCACGGTGTTCTTATTTCCATTTCCAGGAGTGTATTTGCCGTGAATTAAGGGCATCACAAAACAGTGTGTTATTACAGAGATAATAAGACAATTGTTCAAAAATCATTATTACTGTCTCAAAATACAATTGTACATAAAAATGTCAGCCAGAAAATGTTTGACGGCTGAATGAGAGTCGGTGGACTTCCAGGACTGCAGCTGAATTTTCCTATTGCGTTCGCAAGATATTTACGTGTAGCTTTGATGAAATATTCTGAACAACCAATGCGTAATAAGTGACAGTGAGTTGGAAAACTGCGTTTTCTACAGCAAGAACTTGAACAACACTAATAATTGTGACAGTTCTTGATGTATGATATTTAGTTTGCAGTCGGTGCATCCGAATATTATTAGTAACTACGCTCTAATCCCTACATCTAGTTACAAACATGCGAGTAAGTCTCAGTGGCATGTACTTTTGGTGTGAGCTTGGGCAGCCGCGTTTTTGAGGCAGAATCTGCAGTTACAGTCGACGTAAGGAACGCATCGCCTGGTATTCTCCCTGCTACTAGTGTAACTGAATTTTGGCAACAACGCTGAATATGTTTGGCAACTCTGTAAAAGACGAGTTACTTCCTGGATGATATAGAATTATTCTGCTAAGTTCACCTGATCTATTCGTATCACTTTCATTGAATAACCCAAGTGATTTTCACATAAGGTGTGAAATAAGATTATCCGTTTATGGTTTTAAGTTCAGGAAAGTCGTTCTACGCGGGAATTGCAACTAATCTTGTCTTTTACGTTACTATTTAGCTATCGTGGCCACAACTGGGGCAACGGGGGAGATACAAATACTATAACTCATTGCTAGGTCGGAGGTAGCGTGGTCGGCAGTGAAGCGAAAGCTACTAAAGCTGAAGGCCATATGTTTATCAATTTTATGACAGAGCTACAGGCAACCAGATCTAAAATCAACGAGGAAGTCTTATTTATTTTATTTATGAACTGTCACATTTCTATACTACTTCCTCCATAACTGGACAGCAGATAAACATAGACCGTTTCGAAACCCTGTGTGAGTAATATCTTCTAATTCGTGCAGTGTATGTTCGTTCGTGTTACAGATACCTTACGTTTTATTGCAATAGAATTTCGGCTTACGGTTTTCGTAGTAAGCAGAATTTCTTTTGTATAGGGTGAGGCAATAAAAGTGGCCCGGAAACAGAGTTCCAGGGTACAAAGAAACACATCAGAGGAAAGGAAATATAGTACTACCCTGACGACAGCATATGTTGAAAGTGACTACCATTCATCTATTGGCACTTCTCGGCTGTGGTCAGCAAGTTGCTGAAGGTAGATCGAAGCTGGACTGCTGGAATTGCTGCAGTCTCATCCGAAATGTTCTGCTGCAGTTCTTGAAGACTATGAGGGTTGTTGTGATACATCTGAGACTTGAAGGCTCCCTACAGAAACTAATCGCACACTGACAGATCAGATGACCTGGGTGGCCAGCTAAGGGCCGTGACCAGACAGACCTCTGCTAACAACTATATGAGACCAGTCAAAGTTACTGAAGTTGTGTTATTTCATTTGAATAAGTACATGCACCCTCCAGTACTCTATTTGACTGCTTTCCAGTCCTCTATAAGGCAGCTCTCCATTCCTCTATACTTCAGCCATCTAGTTCTGTCATACAGTCCTCCTTTCCTCAACAGTATGGCCTTGTGTCCTCCACTGTATATGCTTCTAGTCGTCTATAGTCCAGCTATCCAATCCTCTATTATCTACAATATGCCCTTCCATCCCTCTATAGTATATCCCTCCAGCTCTGTGTAGTACATCCCTCCAGTTCTCGATAGGACAGCCCTCCAGTTCTTTATACAATTGCCCTCCACCTTCTGCAATATGACCTGCCAGTCCTCTAAACTACACCGTTCCAGTCCTCTATATTATGGCCTTCCAGTCCGCTGCAGTAGGGTCCACTATTACTCTATGATTCGTCGCCCAGAACTCTATAGTACAGCCTTCCGGTCCTCTATGGTATGAACATCCAATCCTCTATTGTTAATAAGTTAGGTAGGTAGTCACACATTCCATAGATCATTTGAACGATTATTTTTTCGAAATGATGTGGAACGAGTCAGTTCATAGGCGAAGTATATATGATTAGAGTTAACATTAGTGAACACATTATTTTTTTAGTCCTACATAAAAAAGCAAGAATTTTTTCTGGCTACTAGTTCTTAAGTAGAAATTCCTCAGTGGAATAGAAGGAGTTGTTCAGGATAAATGATTTTAAATTAGATTTGAAACTTGCTTTTGTAGCTGTCAGACAGTTTATGTCATTAGGCAAATGATCAAAGCTTTTTGTTGCTGCATGTTGAACTCCTTTATGAGCCATTGAAAGCTTTAAATAATGGATGACAAAAGTCATTTTCCTTCTAGCGTTTTAGGCATGGACATCATTGTTCTTATCAAACAGTGATGTATTATTTATCACGAATTTCATTAGCAAATGTATGTATTGTGATGGTACAGTTAAATGCTTGGCTCCTTGAAGAAGTACCTACATTACGTCCATGGGTGTACAGCGCCCATTTTTATTATGCAATCAATACTTTCTGTCTAAGTGGTGAGTTACCTCAGAAAATTATTCCATATGACATTAAATGTAAATATGTCAGTAGGTTGATCCGTTTGTTTCCAAAATTAGCATTTAGAAGAAGAACTAAAGTAGCAGAACTCAACTGTTTGAGAAGCTCAGTAATACACTTCTTCCATGTCATCATCAATACCTACACTCAAAAATTTGGAGCATTCTACCATATTTACTAACTCCTGCTCATGAACTATGTCAATCGTTGGTGTGACTCTATTTGTTGTACAGAACTGAATATAGTCTTCCTTTTTTTTAATATAAGAAAAGTCCATTTCCTGAGGACCACTTTACAATTCTTTGGAAAAACAGTTTACCATCTCTTCTGCTGCTTTCTCTCTAGCTGGCTTTCTTCTTCTTCTTATTTCGTATAGGCCAACTAAGGATCACGACATTCAACTACTGCATTTGGAATGGGCTTTGACTTTTGCCCAGTAGTTACGCATCCTCTGGCTTTGTTGTTCCTTCCTCTCCTGTGTCCAGATGGAACCAGTTTTCTTACTTGGTAGTCTGTCCTGGAACCTCTTTTGTCTAAGCTTCTTCCTGAGTATTGTTCGATCCTTCAAGTTTCCTTCTGTTATTCCCAATTCTCTGCCTCGTGATGACTGGGTGTTGTGTGATGTCCTTAGGTCAGTTAGGTTTAAGTAGTTCTAAATTCTAGGGGACTGATGACCATAGATGTTAAGTCCCATAGTGCTCAGAGCCATTTGAACCATTTTTTGTTATTCCCAGTTCCTGAAGATTTTTCTCCCATTCCATCAACCATGGTGACTTGGTCTTCCTCTTTTGCCAGTAACAGGGAAACTGGTTGGTCAATCTGTCACGATGTAATCTATAAACGTGTCCTTAAGATACTAGACGTATTTTCCTAGCTACATCCGTGATTCTTTCTCAGTACTCGTAGAGCTCTCGGTTGGGTGCCCTTTTATATTTGTCGCCTTCCTTGACTGGCCCCAGTATCTACCTCATTATCTTTCTCTCCTGGATTTCGAACTTTTCAGTAAGTCCCTTCCTAACGAGTATTAAACATTCTGAAGCATATAAGGCTTCAGGACGGATGACTATCTGGTAGTGCTTCAGTTTAGTGTTATGGGAGAGACCTTTTTTTATTATAAGTATTCTTGGTCAGCTGGTATGCCAGGTCTAGCTTGTTGACTCGAGTTAATAGTGCTGTTCCTTCAGATAGATTAGGTTCCAGCCATTCTCCCAAGTACTTAAATCTGTTCGTTTTCTTGATCTCTCCCTGGTTTAGATGCAGTGTACTAGGAGATTCACCTATGTTTATTATGTACTGCGTTTTTTCAAGTGATATATGAAGCCCAACCTTAGCTGCTTGCTGTCTGAGAACGTTGAGTTGTTTCACTGAAGTTTCTATTGAATCTGACAGAAGTGCTAGGTCATCGGCAAATGCCTGGCAATCAACATTGAGCCCATTGGACTTATGTCGCAGAGAGATACCATCTGGAATCCCCTCTCGAGCTAACTTCTTCGGCCACTCTCTTATTACCTTTTCCAGGGCACTGTTAAAGAGGAGAGGGGACAGACCATCTACATCTACATCCATACTCCGCAAGCCGCCAGACGGTGTGTGGCGGAGGGTACCTTGAGTACTTTTATCGGTTCTCCCTTCTATTGCAGTGTCGTATTGTTCATGGAAAGAAAAATTGTCGGTATGCCTCTGTATGGGCTCTAATCTCTCTGATCTTATCCTCATGGTCTCTTAGCGAGATGTACATAGGAGGGAGCAATATACTACTTGACTCCTCGGTGAAGGTATGTTCTAGAAACTTCAACAAAAGCCCGCACCATGCTGCTGAGCGTCTCTCTTGCAGAGTCTTCCACTGGAGTTTATCTATCTTCTCTGTAACGCTTTTGCAATTACTAAATGATCCTGTAACGAAGCACACTGCTCTCCATTGGTTCTCCTCTATCTCTTCTATCAACCCTATCTGGCACGGATCCAACACTGGTGAGAGTATTCAAGCAGTGGGCGAACAAGTGTACTGTAACCTACTTCCTTTGTTTTCGGATTGCATTTCTTTAGGATTCTTCTAATGAGTCTCAGTCTGGCATCTGCTTTACCGACGATTAATTTTATATGGTCATTTCATTTTAAATCACCCCTAATGCGTACTCCCAGATAATTTATGGAATTAACTGCTTCCAGTTGCTGACCTGCTATATTGTTGCTAATTGATAAAGGACCTTTCTTCCTATGTATTCGCAGTACATTACACTTGTCTACATTGAGATTCAGTTGCCATTCCCTGCACCAGGCGCCAATTCGTTGCAGATTCTCCTGCATTTCAGTACAATTTTCTATTGTTACAACCTCTCGATATACTACAGCATCATCCGCAAAAAGCCTGAACTTCCGATGTTATCCACAAAGTCATTTATATATATTGTGAACAGCAACGGACCCACGACACTCCCCTGCGGTACACCTGAAATCACTCTTATTTCGGAAGGTTTATCTCCCTGTCTTACTCCCGATTTCATTTCATAACTTTCTGAGAGGGTTCCTCTGAAGTTTACTTGTGATCTGGTGTTGCTTAAAGTCTGTTGGATAAGGCTGTGGGTCTTCTCATCTAGCCCTAGTTCTTGCAGGATCTTCATGAGAGTAGGTCTATCAACTGAGTCATATGCCTTTATTATAACACTAGAATCATCTACTAAAAGTAAAAAGGATGCTTGCTGAATGGTAAGTGGAACGTCATTCACATACATAAGGAATAGACAGGGACCCAAAATTGAACCCTGTGAGACTCCCTTTGTGATTTCTCCTGAGTCACTCAAATTTCCTACCATCCTGATACCGTCTGAATTACTCAGTCCACCCTTTTGACCTTATGCAATATGTTTGTTAAGTGTGATTCAAGTAGCTGTGCTAAAAAAACGTAAGTTCCTCTATATCTACCTCACATTCCGCAAGCTATCTAATGGTGTGTGGCAGAGATTACGTGTGGTACCCATGATACCCCCTTCCCTGTTCAACTCGTGAATGGCTCGTGGGAAGAATCTACATTTGCTCTAATTTCTCTGATTTTCTTTTTGTGTCGAGATGTATGTGTGAGGAAGTAATATGTTGTCCGACTCTTCCTGGAAACTACTCAATCGAAAATTCAATAGTAAACTTCTCCATGTTGCACAACGTCTCTCCTGCACTATCTGCCACTTGAGTTTGTTGAGCACATCTGTAACACTCCCGCGCAGAATAAACGAACCCATGACGAAATGCGCAGCTCTTTGTTGAAGCTTCTCAATCCCTTCTAACAGTCCTACCTGATAAATGTGGGATCTTGCCAACTCGTCTCATACATGGTGCGTAAAGGACGCTGCACTTTCGGAATGCTATACAACAATTCAAGCAAATCACATTAATAGTTTTTATTACAATAAGAAAGATTGACAATACTTAACTTTGAATTTACAATGGTGTCGCAAATGATGGGCGACATGCAAACAAGTAATGTTCTTCAGTATAGACAATGTCCATGTAAGCAATTGATGTAGATCACACGTCACTGCTATAGTAGTGCTGTCCGCTAGGCTGGGTCTAGTACAGTGCTGGTCTTCGAGTCCCGGTCTGGTACTGCCCCATCTAGTACTGTGTGGTCGAGCCTGGAAGGAGTGGCGCTTATATTCTCTTCGGCTAGAGGGCGTTCCTGTCGTGGAGCGGTCCTTGCTAGTGGAATAGTGGCTGACGTCGTCTCACAGCCTTCTTTGCTCTTGCATTCTTCATCTTTGTGCAGTCGCTTATCATTACACTGGAGCAATAAGGATCCCTGGCAGATGAACAATTCTCCAGAATTGGTCAAACTAGCACCTTCTATACCACTTCCTTTGTGGATGAGTTACATTTTTTCTTAATATTCGTCTTACGAATCTCAGTCTGGCATCTGCTTTTCCTGCTATCTGTTTTGCGTGGTCATTTCACTTGAGGTCAATCTGGATAGTCAAACCTAGATATTTTACGGTAGATACTGTTTCCAGCAATTTGTTATCAATAGTGTAGCTGTACAGTAGTGGATTTCTTTTCCTATGTTACATTTACTTACGTTCGGGGTCACCTGTCATAACCTGCCCCACTCATCAATCATCTGCATGTCGTTGCACAAATTTACACTGTCTTCTGGAGTTGATACTTTGTTATGGACAATTGCATCATCTGCAAACAGCTTTAAAGAGCATCCGACCTTTTCAACTAGGTCATTTATATATACTGTAAACAGTAACGATCCCCTAACACTTCCTTGGGGTACTACGGAAAGTACCTTTATATAAGTAGATTTCATTCCTTTAAGAACGACATGTTGAGTTCTACCTGTAAGGAAGTCTTGAATCCAGACGCAAATCTGCTCTGATCGTCCTTTTTTCACAAAACGGCAGTTTGGGACTGAATCAAATGACAACATGAACGTCGTTGTCTGCAGCACAATGGATCTTATGGAGAAACAGAGCGAGCTAAGTTACACAAAGTCTCTGTTTTCGGAATCCATGTTGTTTTTTATAGAGGAGATTCTCGTTCTACAAAGACGTTATAATTCCTGTGCAGAGAACATGTTACATAAGTCTACGACAAGTTGACGTCAACGATATAGGCCTATAATTACACTAGTCTGCATTTCAGAACTTGTTGTCAAATGATTTGTTGAAAGTAGGTGTTCTGGAATCAATTTTTTATTCTGATTCTAGAAATAACTATCGTTTTTGTCTATCATTTCATGTTTTTACACAAAATGAGAAGTAATATTTTGACGATTTTCACTTCTGAGCCCACAAATATATTCTAACACCATTTCACAGAAGGTGAATTCTTAATCAAGACATATTTAAAAAATAAAAAACATTAAAAAATACTGCTCACAACTCTCCTAATATGTTTCTTGACTACCTTGTATAAGAACAAGAAATCAACAGTGTTCCATAAACTTTTAAACTTTCTCTTCTTTAACTTCCTTGTAGATCGTTGTACATGCAAACATCCAACAGTAGTCGACCAACATACTATATGCGTACTATTACTTGGCACGTCCCAGCTTAGGGTGCAGGGAGCAGGGAGCGAGCTCTAGGGCTGCTGAGGGGAGAGGCGAGGTGAGGAGGGAAACAAGCTCCTCCTCCATGTACGACAAGCGCGCAGTGCAGGCAACATAAACGTGTTTCTTAAACTTCCACAGAGGCAGCTATGTGTAGGACAGAATTAATCGTCAGTTAAATATTTCGTGCTATCGAAATTGAGATCATTATTTGTACTGCCATATTAAATAAAGTCATTAACGTCCTACGTTATCAGTTACAGTATCAAAATAAATGCGGAATCAGAAGGAGATAAAAGAACAATTTACGACACTAGGAATAGAAGATAACTTACTGTTTATTTATTAAATTTATTAGGTATCAAACATAACATTCAACGCAAATGTATAATAAAACAAGAATGAAACAGGCCAATTTTGCTGAAGCTTCTGATAATTTCGATGCATTAACAGTTTCACTTTCGCACGTAATCGTTTTCTCTGGCTCGTCACTGGTATCTGAAGTGCCGTCGTCGACAATGAGGTTGTCAATGGCTATTTCCATCATAAGATTTCACACACATTAGAACATTTTTTGGTAATGTAGCACTCCCAAAAGAGATCAATGGCATTCAAATCGCAGTTGTATGGCAGCAAGAGAATTGCTTTGTGGCTCTTTCTTGTTGCCAGTACGACAACTGCATACTACTTAGCTGCCGCCCTATTTTCCCGAATTCGGGAGTACAGAGCCTCCTTTGTCATACCATGATCACGTTGGATTTTTCTATTCTGCAGCCACTTATCATAGATACTTTCCTATCGTATTTGGTAGGCGGTTTGTTGAGTTGTCTGCTGTAATAAGGTGCATTGTCCATGATTATTACAGTGTGTCGAGGAAGATTTGGGAGTACAAGTTCTTCAAACCATTTTTCGAAATTAGTAGAATACATCTGCCCGTGGTAATCTCCCTGGGCAGATTTGGCCCAGAACTTCAGCTCTGCCTGCCTAACTAATCTGCTTATAGAACTCACACTCCCAATAACTAGTCTTCTGGAGACGCTCCCCCACGCAGTAGCCCCCAGTTAGCCGTGCGGTATAATGCACTGTTTACCAGGAGGGAAGGCGTACCTGTCCCCAGCACAGATCCGCCTGGTGGATTAGGGTCGAGGTCCGGTGTGCCAGCCAGTCTGTGGATGGTATTGCTGTACAAGGCAGCCGTGCAGTTTGAGGTGTCTCAGTGAAGAGGCTCCCCCCCCCCCCTCCCCCCCTCAGAGTTTCGTGTCCTCCCTCGGGCATGGGTATGTGTGTCATCCTTAGCGTAAATTAGTTTAAGTTAGATTAAATAGTGTGTAAGCTTAGGTAACCTCAGCAGTTTGGTCCCATAAGACATTACAACAAATTTCTAATTTCCCACACAGTAACACCCACAACATCTTTTTTTGCCAGTATTTACCGCACATTAGGCTAATGTCCATCCAGGATTCATCTGAATAAACAGTTTCTGTGAAAGTCTGCATTATTTTCAACTCGACGAGGAATCGGGAACGCCAATGCACAATGTCGCCACGTTCCAATAATAAAGTCCTCTTGTTTTCTACGTTTCTCCACACGAAACCAATGGGCTTTAACACTTCTGAGAGAGGTGGTACTCCATCTCCAACCAATCTTCTGTTCAAGAACTGGCAGAAGTTTTCGCACAGTGGGCCCAACCGTAAAACTCTTCTATAGCGTCCCTGACGACTCGTTTGTTGAAGTCATCGACAACTGTTTCAATTTCCACGTTTTTTATCTTAAGTTGAAGAGAATGAAGCACTTTTTTACGAACTGAAATTGCACTAAAATATTTTCAGAAATGAGTTAAAGTGTACGATTAGTCATTAATATAAGCATCTGTCTTTCTACAGGCTCTATCAGTAAAAGAGTATACATTTTAAATTAATTCCAACCCAATGTGGAGCTATTTAGAAATATTCTCTAATAGGATTATAATTGAAAAAAACCTCTTTTTGCCAGGAGTTCCTGGGGATATATGTCTAGGTGATTACTGGTAAAGTCTCTAACCCTCATAATACTACACAGGCTATTCTCATGTATGTCACGCTCTGAGGAAGACTGCCAAATTGGATGTAACAGTGATTTTTGGTTTTTTCATCATTGCGTCACTTCACTACATTCATCATCATTTTACGACAAGTGCTCCTTATAACTGGATTCTCTTTCCTTACTGGAGTCGTCAGTAACTCCCATGATAGGCCAGCAATTGGATCATCACTCATTTCCGAAACAGTGAAAACAGCTACTGCACAGTGGTAGCAACAGCACAGCTAAGCGACCGACATAGCAAGCAACAAAGCAGATCACAAATGCAATGTATGCCCCACAGTGGAAACATATACAAATCGCCATGCCACACCACAAAATCTCCCAACTGCTGCCAATAGTTTCCGATCCGAAACTAGGGGGGCCACATGCCAAGCTGCAGTTCCCATACAGTAGCAGCTGTCAGTTCCACTTCTACCTCCCCTTAACATCTCGGTGAAAAGGTTCATTCTGCTCTTCTATATAATGTCCCAAATTTCCAGAAAGTAGTCAATATGTAAATGTAGCAAGTGGATCTTCACGCTCATTTAACAACCCATGTTGCCGAACTTTTGCAACATTTTTCAACAATGGCCTTCTAATTAGGATCTTAATTATTCCATAGAAAGTTCTCAGTAACTAATCAGAAGGCAGTCGTGCACCTTTTCGTCTTTTTTTCGTTATATTCAACAGAATATTCATACTTCGTCAGTTTATTATTTGAGGACTAAGAAAAAATTCCAGCTTTCAATTTATCACTGTCATCTTTGGTACATGCATCAACTTCATTTTCTTCATCATCTTCTGCCACGATGTCTACAACAGCTGGAGGAAGAGGAGCAATCAGATCTTCTCCATGTGCAAAGTGGCCCAATGGCTGAATCAATGCTTGCATACACAATTTGCCTCTTATTTTTCGAACTGCACCCCTGAACACTAACTAAGCAGAAGTAACAGTCATTAAAGTGATTTTAGAATACCTCCACACCATTGGAATCACAGATGGTAAGCATGTTTTCTTTTATTTTGTCCAGAATCTTTAACTTTCCACCAAGTTTCATTTTAAAATAAGCATCGTAAGCTTTTTACACAAATTCTGGTTAGATACTGTATAATTCCCAAAATGTAACAGAAAAGATTTAGGTTCTTCACACACTTGTGTGTTGACATAATAGTAACTATCAACAGTAGGTGAAGTGTTTTATTAATACTGTCGCAAATATACAGAATAATCAGAATATAGCACTGGTAATCCAAGCCTATGAGACAAGCAACACTTTCAGTGTCACACAAAAACAACTAGCATCAACAGGTGTAACAACATAAAGGTACACAGGGCCCTACTGAGAAATATCTCTTCAACAATACGCATAACCTGCTGGCACAGCAATATATCTTTGAGGTCAAATTGGGACGAAACTGAAAACAGATTTGGAATCAGCATAAAAAGTAGAGGCAGTATCGCATATTAGTTTTCAGTCATTGGTTACCATGCAGACTAGTGTTATGTGCATCTATCCTATGACCCTGAAAGTCCAGTAGCCGCCAAAAGTTACGTCATCCAAGGCGAGCAGCAGACGGCAGCTGAAATGCCCTCATACGCAAATCCAATACAAGGATCCAGACACAATAAACAACACACACAAGGTAGACACAGTGCCACCGACTTGTCACAGAGCACAGGAAGAAACTGGAACACATTCAAGCAAACTAAAACAATAAGCCTGTTAGTTGTAAAACTTATAAAATTTTAAGATGATCCCCACTGGTGAAGAAAGTTCACTGGGAAACAGTAGAGTAAGTTCGAAAGAAGCAGTTTCTATTGTAGAGAAATCTTTTGATTTTACCAACAGGGCCCTAAGGAAATTGAATAAGAATATAGATTCTGCATTTGATACAGTGAAGAATGTGGAATGTGGAACCTTGCTTAAATTTGCTAAAGCCAAATTTATGGGTGAGACAAGATCGAGACTGCAATTACATGAGAGTAGTATATTCCAGCCGATTCTGGAGCAAAGAGAATTTTCGATAAAATTTACAGGTTGCATACCAAGAATCTAATTTCTCAGTATTTCCCAACCAAATTCTACATAAACACAACGAAAAGGAAGTGGCCAACGAAGTTGAGCTATTAAAAAAATTAGAAAATTAATGTAAAGGAAATTTTAATTTAATTAAAAGAAAAAATTCAAAATTATTAAAAATTTACTCAAAATCAATAACATAAATAGATTGATCTTTCCTTTTTTACCACGATAAATAAAATAATATAATTTGCCATCATGAATAGTAAAGGTTCTAGTATAATGATCTGGAAGCTTAATTTTATATTTGTCATCTAAAAGAAATAAAGTTGTATCACCAAATTTATTAGGTAAAATTTCAGCTTTTGAAACACCATAAGATTTTTTTTAAGTTCAGATATTTTAGTGAACACTTCTGAACAACCATTATCATACTTGTTTAGTTCAGTTAACGGATTTTCAGTGCTACCTTTCACGTTTATTTTTATTAATACAGAAAAAATTTAAACAAAAAAATTAAAAGTTGTGCATTTTTCCTAATGTTTATTCAATTACATGTTTAGAAAATATTCAATAATTATTCTTTGTTGTGAATCATAAGTTAAATTCATGTTACCATATATAACACCATATACAATTATATAATTTGTAATATTTTCACTAAAGAATGCACATAATTTCATTGTTGTTTTTTGAGTAGTAAAAATATTCGTTGTTCCAGACATATTAATTACACAAGTAAGATAATTTGAAGCAAAATTGAATTGGATTACATTTACATCCTTATTTAACTGTGGTATTCTTTTTAAAATCTCTAAAAGAATCATAAACTTTTAAGAAGTCATTTGGTAGTAAAGGATTCCATAATTCTTGTGGAAAAACTTCATTTCATTCACTTTTAACATAGATATTATGTAATTTAACATGATTGAATGAAGAAGAATCAGGTTATTGATTATTTTTTCGAGTACTTCAGAAAACAACAAAAATAAAGTAATGTATAATTAATTCTGCTGAATTATAATAATTAATAATACTCACTTTAAAATTTATGTTTTGTGTAAACCAGCAAATTCAGATGTTTGGAGTTTGAAGATAGATATCGAAATTTTTCAATTTTGAAGTCTTTCTTGTTCTAATTCAAAAGAATGTTCTGGTTCATATTTAACAACAGGAACACGAAATTTTAAACTTTTTACATCAATTTTACCTTCTTTTTTAAGTGTAGAATTATCATTTTCTATTGGACAATAAAGAATTAAATTTCTTGACCTTTACTTAGCTCCATGTAAGAATTGCAGATAAATCACTTTGAGACAAAGTTTCTTTATAATCTTTTTAAAATCCAGCAATAATTCTCTAGGATAAACAACTTTATTTTATTTGGTTTTAATTTTTCGAATGTTATAATATGTATTGCTATATTTAATTCATTGTAAAAGGAAGAAGTTAATCGAATAAGAGTTGAAGAAACAATGCATGGATGTTATATTTTAAATGAAATATGAGTTCCTTTTTTTAACTCTAATAACCTCAAACAACTTTAAAATATAATTATAAATTAGTTTAATATTTGATTTACCATCATATGCAGAAAAATTACTTCCACCTGTGTGAATAACATCCAAACTCATATAAAGTTGTGAAAAATTTGGATGAATCCAACCATCACCAATTTTAATATTAATTACTGTTCCTAGTTAAGTAAATTAAATTATTTTTTCTTTTATCATTAACAGAAAATGAAGTAAAATTGGTAAATCTCGATTTCATTCATGATCTGTTAAGACAAAAAATTATTAATTCATGTCTAAAACAACTGTTTCATAGGAACATTGAAGTCAATCAAATTGTCATTTTCAACAGTAATACTTATTTCTCAAACTTGAATAGTATCAAAATTTGGAATTTTTATAGGATGATTTGGTTCTAAAATCATGGGACCACCAAATTCGCGATTTGGTTTAAATGAAGCAATAATATTAGTTTCTCAATAAAAATGAACATTCAGTGTAACAAACATTCCATCTACAAAAATAAAATTTACGTTAATTAAGTCTAATGGTATGATTTTAGAAACACCTCCAGCAACAGATTTTTATTAGGTTTAATAATTTTGTTATTAAATCTTAAAACTTGATTCACATAATCTTCTTCATATGTGTATAATTTTATGTCTCATTCGATAACAGTTCTATTCAAATTTTTATCTGCTTTAATATAAATATTTGGATTTTCAGACTAAATGACTTTTTCTAAATTATTCAAACTATATTGAACAACAGGAATAGTATCATTTCCACATGACTATGTAATTTACCTTCTGATAAAGTTGTTATTTGTGCATCACAGTAGAGTTCATTATTTTTTGATGTAATATTTGGATTAAAAAGTAGAGAAACTCTTTAAGAAATTCTTCATATTGGAACAGTTAATAACTATTTCAGAACAGAAGAATTATCTTTCAATTGCAATAATCATTTATAATTGCAAAAATTATGTTAAAAATGACAATTAGGCGACCAAAAATAAAAATTCTGAAAATGAAATAAAAAAATAAAAATGTTACACTTTTACCAAATTCTATTTGATGTGTAATTATAGGAGAAAGTGATTGTGAAAGAACAACATTAATGACAGATAATTATATTTTAACACCTGGATGGTTAGTTGGGTAAAAAATTAATCATTTGTATGTTTTTTTCTAAAAGTTTGGATCAATCAAAATATCAAGAATTTTTATAAAGATGTGAAAAACTTGTGGGCGGAATAAATGAAAATACTGTAACTTATATTGAAAAGTATGATGAGATTATTCCCTTACATGAATGTCAAGATAATTCTGTAGTAGGTTTTGACTATTTCATTCTTGAAATTCACGATACAGTTATAGAAAATTTTACCAGAGGGAGACACAAAGGAACAGATAGTTTTATTTAAGTGAAACATATAGAATGCACCAAGAAAATTAGTTAGAGAAAGTTTTAATTTTTTTAATATAGTTAGTCAAGATGATACAAATTTAAATTGTATTAGACAAGAATTTGTTTGTGGTTATTCAAAGTTTTGCGAGTTTAAAGAAATATTTACCAAATGTTGGGATAAATATTAATTTGGTTCTATAACAATAGATCTGACAAGAAAAATTCATAATGGTTAATATAGAGCAATAATGAAGGATTTTTTAATCATTGAACGTAAAAGTTGATTGTAAATGTCAAAGCTAAACAATGAACATAAACATTGACCATAAAGTTTAAACATAAAATGTTGAATCCAAACAATAAACATAACTGTTAAAAATAAAACAAAAATTAGAACCACAATTTTGATTCGTAATAAATGTTTGCAAAATACAATCCATATATTGTTCATGAATCCAAATGAAAAGAAAAGTGAAAGAACCATTAAAAGAAGGGTTTAAGAAATAGAAAAAATAAACAAGAACAGAATAAGAAAAATTTGAAAAAGGAGATCAACCAATTCTTGATACAATAGAAAGAGTTACCCAAGAAAGTGAAGGCTTAAGAAAAAAGTTTTAGGAGCAACTGAAGAAAATTGAGAAATTGAAATCAAATAGTTCCTTTCAATCGACATTATTTAGAAGAATTTAAAGATATGCCAAAATTTAAATAATATGAAAGACCAGAGTTGAACAATACTTTAAGTGAATCAAAAACAAATTGTTTCTTCAAGATTATTGGAAAAAAGGAAATTAATAAACAAGGTTGTTAAGAAATAATTATAAGTGAAAAACATTTGACTTCGTTAATCATAGTGAAGGTTTAGACCTGCAGCAAAATTTAAATATGTCAGAAAATTACCAGTAGACTTTAATGGTCATAAATTAATATTAGTGAAACAGTATATGGTGGAAAAGCTGGGTTAATGAAACTTTAAACTAGAAAACAATTAACAGTAGATGATTTAGGAACAGAATTTGATTGTACTGATTTACAAAATAATGGAAGAGTCTTATTTGATTCAAATGCTGTACATGATGAAAATAAACCTAATAAAATACAATCAAGTAAAGGAAATAAATATAATCAGTTGACATAAACATTTACACGAGAATATTTTCGTAGTTTATCTGAAAGAGCTCGTAGTGACTCACTTGAAGAATTTGGTGAAGGTCTAATAAAAAAATATTTGGAAAAGCCAATTTTTAGCATTTATTTTCTTTCTGGATTTTTTGATCAATTATTATTAAAATTTGTTTGTTATTATAAAAAGGTTTATTATTTTTAGATCCATAAGTGACAAATTTTATTTAAAAAGTTTAATATATTTTAATTTTTTATTTTAATAAATTATTTTCCTTAAATACGGAATGCAAAAATTAAACGAATTGGCATTGTGCAATCCAGAAAAAGATTTTCACAAATAAATTAAAGTAACAAGACTGATTTTGCCTTCAAAATCAGATTTAAATTTTTGTAAAAGATAAAAACAACTTTAACTTTTTCATAATTAGCATATTAAATTATATAATTCTCAAAAATCTACAAAGGAGATAAAAAATTAGTTATATATGTATTCATAGTTGTGATTATTCAAAAGATGGGAAATTAGCTTCAAAATACTAACAAAATAACGGTAGAGGTTGTCAACATCTTGCATCTTTTTGTGAATTTGACTGTAAATTTTAAATAACAAGACATCCAAAGCTACCATATAATTATTCATAAAATTAAATCTAATAAATTTTTTCTATTAAATTTCAGTACAACTGTTAAATTCTTGTAACAAAAGGGTTTTTGATCTTTCCTTTTATTTGGCTTTAATTTCTAATGACATAATGGTAATTTAGTATTTCCATTTAGTATCACAAATCGTTTATAATCATGAGACCTTAAAAAAATTTTATTACATACTTGTTTAATTGATCTAATCAAATTCATATCTCGATATTGTTCTTTTGCCAGTGAACTTTTATTATATTCATCGAATGTAATTACATTTTTCCCACAACAGATTTTCTATAAATGACCTAATAATACAGTATATTTTAATATTGAAATAAAGTTTAATAAAAATTATGTAACATAACAGTCATTTGAATATTTTGCATGTGATTTGTGGTATTTATATGATTTCAATGAATTTTGTTTATTAGGTGTATATAAAACTCTTCATGAATGTTATTTTAAAAAAAATTTTGAAATAGTTCTTGGAATTTAGTTTTATATTCCAAGAGTCGTTAGATTGTTTATTTAAATCTTCACACAAATCTTCTTGTGATCATTTAACCAATTTAGAGGAATAATTTCGGTAGCAAGCAGTTCTAACATTTTCTTTCACTTGAAGATATAAATTTCCTGACTTTGCTACATTATTAAATCCCAAAATTCTTCACAAATTACTTGTCAATTTCTGATCATATCGATTTGATTTCTTTGTTGCATAAACTTAATATTCATAGTTAAAATCATGTAATCCTCAAATAATAGAAGATGGCCTTACATTTTGATTACTTAATTGAGGAATAGTGTGTGGTAGTGATGTATTTATTTCTTCACTAGTTTCATTTATCAAATTTTCCAAGTAAGTTACCCTCTCTTGCATTTTAGTTTCACCTAGTTTTCGATTGGGTGCTAAACCGGCATAATAAACCGAAATTTGATAATTTCCTGCAAAAGGTATTTTTGATTTCCTAACTTAAGGATACAAGGATCATTTCTAAAATTTGTATCTGAATGTAATTGTAACTTTTGGTTTCACTTCAGTTCTTCATATTTTTTCATACATTTACTTCTAACGTTAGCACTAATATTTTTTCTAGAATTCAAATGTCCCAAAATATCACAATTATTTTAGCATTTTCTTTTTGCTGCATTTTTTGATCAATA
This sequence comes from Schistocerca nitens, assembly GCF_023898315.1. Taxonomy (NCBI): domain Eukaryota; kingdom Metazoa; phylum Arthropoda; class Insecta; order Orthoptera; family Acrididae; genus Schistocerca; species Schistocerca nitens. The sequence continues at coordinate 713,356,903 of NC_064616.1, forward strand.
ATTATGTAATTAGTTTGTTATTATAAAAAATTATTATTTTACATCCATAAGTGAAAAATTTATTTAAAAATTTTAATATATTTTTATTTTTTATTTCAGTAAATTATTTTCCTTAAATATGGAATGTGAAAATAAAACGAATTGTCATTGTGCAATACAGAATAAAAAATTCATAAAAATATTTTAAATAACAAGCCAGATTTTGCCTTCAAAATCAGATTCTCATTTTTGTAAAAGAAAAAATAATGTATCTTTCTCATAATTAGCATATTTAAGTCTATATTTCTCAAAAATGAAGAAAGTAGATTGAAAATTAGTTATAAATATATTCACAGTTGTGATTATCCAAAAGTTGTGAAATTAGCTTCAAAATACCCACAAAATATCGGTTGATGTTGCCAAAAACTTGCGTCTTTTTGTGAATTTGAGTAAATTTTAAATAATAAGACATCCAAGGCTACCATATACTTATTCATAATATTATATCTAATTAATTTTTTCCATTAAATTTCTGTACACCTGTTAAATTCTTGTAACAAAAGGGTTTTTGATCTTTCATTTTATTTGGTTTTAATTTCTAATGCCATAATGGTAATTTAGTAATGCCATTTAGTAACACAAACCTTAAAAAAACTTTATTACATTCAACAGTATATTATTCTTGTTAAATTGACTTAATCAGATTCATGTATCAATATTGTTCTTTTGCCAGAGAACTTTTATTATATTCATCAAATGTAATTACATATTTCCCACAACAGATTTTGTATAAATGACCTAATAATACAGTAGCGTTAAATATTTACGAGACCATAAGGTACAGAATCACCAATGTACAGTAGCGTTAAACAATTACGAGACCATAAGGTAGGAAATCACCAATGTAATGCCATGCCCACTGGGCAGAATTTCTTACGTGTTATTGTTGTAGGTTATAGAATTTGTGTGTTTAGGTTATAGAATTTATCGGAATAAATAAGATAGTGAAAAGAAAAAGATTGGTGGACTTTTCCTTCGAATTGTATGTTGTCATGATGTCCCGAATTTATAATGTGTGCGCCATTCATATTCAGTGTGGTGACCATGTGTTGATAAAAGCCGTTACGTAAAAGACAAAAAGAAAATGTGGTATTGCCAGTGCGTAGTGAACAGTAAGATATCTGTAAAATTACTGATAGTCAGATATGCGTTTCCGTTGTGTATTATTCATACAGGAGGATAATTTGTAACTTAATTGAGCATACAAGAGTTCATGTTGCTAGATAAATAAGAATGAATCCACTCGCTTGGCAGACCACTCATCTTGCAGGCCTGACTGCTTGATGCCACAGTATGAGCAAGGCATGTGGGTGGCTCTCAGAGGTTGTCAAAAACTTGCATCTTTTTGTGAATTTGAGTAAATTTTAAATAACAAGACATCCAAAGCTACCATATAATTATTCATAATGTTTTATCTAATTAATTTTCTCCTTTAAATTTCTGTACAACTGTTAAATTCTTGTAACAAAAGGTTTTTAATTTTTCATTTTATTTGTCTTTAATTTCTAATGACATAATGGTAATTTAGTAATGCCATTTAGTAACACAAATCGTTTATAATCATCAGACCTTAAAAAATTGTCATTGTGCAATCCAGAATAAGAAATTCATGAAAAAATTAAAATAACAAGAATGATCTTGCCTTCAAAATCAGATTCTAATTTTTGTAAAAGAAAAAATAAATTTAACTGTTTCATAAATAGCATATTTAATTCTATATTTCTCAAAAATGCACAAAGGAGATTAAAAATTAGTTATAAATATATTCACAGTTGTGATTATTCAAAAGTCTAGAAATTAGCTTCAAAATACCCATAAAATGTCGGTTGAGGGTGCCAAAAACTTGCATCTTTTTGTGAATTTGAGTAAATTTTAAATAACAAGACATCCAAAGCTACCATATAATTATTAACAATATATCTAATTAATTTTTTCCATTAGGTTTCTGTACAACTCTTAAATTCTTGTAACTAACGGTTTTTGATATTTCATTTTATTTGGCTTTAATATTTAATGACATTATGGTAATTTAGTAATTTCATTTAGTATCACAAATCGTTTATAATTATCAGGCCTTAAAAAATGTTATTACATTCAACTGTATATTATTCTTTTTTAATTGACCTAATCAAATTCATATATCGATATTGCTCTTTTGCCAGAGAACTTTTATTATATTCATCTAATGTAATTACATATTTCCCACAACAGATTTTGTTTAAACAAACTAATAATACGGCATATTTTGATATTGAAATAAAGTTTAATAAATTTTATGTTACATAACAGTCATTTGAAGATTTTGCATCTGATTTGAGGAAATTATATGATTTCAATGAATTTTGTGTATTAGCTGTACACAAAACTCTTCATGAATGTTATTTACAATTAATGTTGAAACAATTTTTGGAATTTAGTTTTATATTCTAAGAGTCGTTAGTTCTTTTATTTATATCTTCACACGAATCTTCTTCTGAACATTTAACCAAATTAGAGGAATAATTTCGGTAGCAAGCAATTCTAACATTTTATTTCATTTGTAGATATAAATTTCCTGACTTTGCTACATTATTAAATCCCGAAATTTCTTCAGACATTCCTGGTCATTTTCTGATCATACCGATTTGATTTCTTTGTTCCAATAACATAATATTCATAGTTAAAATTGTGTAATTATCAAATAATACAAGATAGCCTTAGATTTTGATAACTTAATTGAGGAACAGTGTGTGATAATAGTAATTATTTCTTCACTAGTTTCATTTATGAAATTTTCCAAGCACGTTACCCTCCCTTGCATTTGACATTCACCTAGTTTTCTAATGGGTGCTAAACATGCATCATAATCCGAATCTTGATAATTTTCTGCAAAACGCATTTTTGATTTCATAACTTAAGGATACAAGGTTCAATTCTAAAATTTTTATCTGAATGTTAGTGTAAATTTTGGTTTCACTTCGGTTCTTCATATTTTTTCATATATTTACTTCTAACATTAGCAATAAATTTTATTCTAAATTTCGAATGTTCCAAAATATCGCAATTGTTTCTAGCATTTATTTTTTTGCTGGATTTTTTACCAACTATTATTAAAATTGTTTGTTATTATAAAAAAGTTTATTATTTTTAGATACATAAGTGACAAATTTTTTTTAAAAAGTTAACGTATTTTGATTTTTATTTTAATAAAATAAATTTTCCATAAATATGGAATGAAAAAATTAACGAATTGTCATTGTACAATCCAAAATAAAAAATTCATAAAAAAATTAAAATAACGTTTAGCCTTCAAAATCAGATTCTAATTTTTGTAAAAGAGACAACAAATTTAACTTTTTCATAATTACCATATTTAATTCTATAGTTCTCATAAATGTAGACAGGAGATTGAAAATTAGTTATAAATATATTCACAGTTGTGGTTATTCGTAAGTTAACAAATCAGCTTCAACATACCAGAAAAATAACGGTTGAGGTTGCCAAAAACTTGCATCTCTTCGTGAATTTGAGTAAATTTTAAATAACATGACATCCAAAGTTACCATATAATTATTAACAATATTATAACTATTTAATTTTTTCCATTAAATTTCTGTACAACTGTTAAATTCTTGTAACAAAACAGTTTTTTATCTTTCATTTAATTGGTTTTAATATCTAATGACATAATGGTAATTTAGTAATTCCATTTAGTACACAAATCGTTTATAATCATCACACCTTAAAAAATTTTATTACATTCAACTGTATATTATTCTTGTTTAATTGACCTAATCAAATTCATATATCGATATTGTTCTCTTGCCAGTGAACTTTTAATTTTATTCATCAAATGTAATTACGTATTTCCCACAACAGATTTTGTTTAAATGACCTAATAATACTATATATTTTGATATTGAAATAAAGTTTAATAAAAAGTAGTCATTTGAAGATTCTGCATCACATTTGAGGAAATTATATGATTTCAAATGAATTTTGTTTATTAGGTGTACACAAAACTCTTCATGAATGTTATTTAAAATTAATTTTGAAATAGTAATTGGGTTTAATTTAATATTCTAAGAGTCATTAGATTGTTAATTTATATCTTCACACAAATATTCTTGTGAACTTTTAACCAAATTAGAGGAATAATTTCCGTAGCAAGAAATTTTTACATTTTCTTTCATTTGTAGATATAAATTGCCTGACTTTGCTACATTATTAAACCCCGAAAATTCTTCACACATTACTTGTCAATTTCTGATCATATCGATTTGATTTCTTTGTTCCAATAACATAATATTCATAGTTAAAATGATGTAATTCTCAAGTAATACAAGATAGCCTTACATTTTGATTATGTAATTGGGGAACAGTGTGTGGTAATGGTGTATTTATTTCTTCACTAGTTTCGTTTTTGAAATTTTCCAAGTTTCCCTCTTGCATTTTACATTCACCTAGTTTTCTAATGGGTGCTAAAACTGCAACATAAACCGAATTTTGATAATTTTCTGCAAAAGGCCTATTTCATTTCATAACTTAAGGATGGAAGGTTCATTTCTAAAATTTGTATCTGAATGTTAGTGTAACTTTTGGTTTCACTTCGGTTCTTCATATTTTTTCATATATTTACTTCTAACGTTAGCAATAAATTTTTTTCTAGAATTCGAATGTTCCAAAATACCACAATTATTATAAGCATTTACTATTTTGCTGGATTTTGTACCAATAATTATTAAATTTGTTTGTTATTATAAAAAAGTTTATTATTTTTAGAACCATAAGTGGCAAATTTTATTTAAAAAGTTAATGTATTTTTATTTATAATTTAATAAATTATTTTCCTTAAATATGGAATGCATAAATTAACGAATTGTCATTGTGCAATCCGGAATAAGAAATTCATAAAAAATTTAAAATAACATTATGCCTTCAAAATCAGATTCTAATTTTGGTAAAAAAAAACAAATTTAACTTTTTCGTAATTAGCATATTTAATTATATAGTTTACAAAAATGTAGACAGAAGATAAAAAATTAGTTCTAAATATATTCACAGTTGTGATTATCCAAAAGTCGTGAAATTAGCATCAAAATACCCACAAAATATCAGTTGATGTTGCCAAAAACTTGCGTCTTTTTGTGAATTTGAGTAAATTTTAAATAACAAGACATCCAAAGCTACCATATAATTATTCATAATATCTTATCTAATTAATTTTTTCCATTAAATTCATGTACAACTGTTAATTTCTTGTAACAAAAGGGGGTTCGATCTTTCATTTTATTTGGCTTTAATATCTAATGACATAATGGTAATTTAGTAATGCCATTTAGTAACACATATCGTTTATAATCATCAGACCTTAAAAAATTAATACATTCAACTGTATATTATTTTGTTTAATTGACCTAATCAAATTAATATATCGATATTGTTCTTTTGCCAGTGAATTTTTATTATATTCATCAAAAGTAATTACATATTTCACACAACAAATTTGGTTTTAATGACCTAATAATACAATATATTTTGATATTGAATTAAAGTTTAATAAAAAGTATGTTGTATAACAGTCATTTGAAGATTCTGCAGCAGATTTGAGGAAATTATATGATTTTAATGAATTTTGTTTATTAGGTGTACATAAAGCTCTTCATGAATGTTATTTAAAATAAATTTTGAAATAGTAATTGGGTTTAGATTAATATTCTAAGAGTCACTACATTGTTTATTTACATCCTCACACATATATTCTTGTGAACATTAACCAAATTATAGAAATAATTTCGGTAGCAAGCAATTCTAAGATTTTCCTTCATTTGTAGATATAAACTGCCTGACTTTGCTACATTATTAAATCCCGAAAATTCTTCACAAAATACTTGTCAATTTCTGATCATAACATGATGATTTCCTTGTTCCAATAACATAATATTCATAGTTAGAATCATGTAATCCTCAAATAATACAAGATGACCTTAGAGTTAGATTACTTAATTGAGGAACAGTGTGTGGTAATGGCGTATTTATTTCTTCACTACTTTCATTTATGAAATTTTCCAAGTAAGTTACTCACTCTTGCATTTTACATTCACCTATTTTTTAATGGGTGGTGAACCTGCATCATAAACCGAATCTTGATAATTTTCTGAAAAGACATATTTGATTTCATAAGTTAAGGATACAAGGATCATTTCTAAAATTTGTATCAGAATGTTAGTATAACTGTTGGTTTCACTTCGGTTCTTCATATTTTTTCATATATTTACTTCTAATGTTAGCAATAAATTTTCCAAAGTATCACAATTATTTTTAGCATTTATTTTTTTGCTGGATTTTATGAATAATAATTATTAAAATTTGTTTGTTATTATAAAAAGTTTATTATTTTTAGATCCATAAGTGACAAATTTTGTTTAAAAAGTTTAATATATTATTATTATATTTCAATTAAATATTTTTCAGAATATGGAAAGCAAAAATAGAACGAATTGTCATCGTGCAATCGAGAATAAGAAATTCATAAAAAAATGAAATTAACAAGACTGATTTTGCCTTCAAAATCAGATTCTAATTTTTGTAAAAGAATAAACAAATTAACTTTTTCAAAATTAGAGTATTTAATACTATATTTCGCAAAAATCAGAAAGGAGATTAAAAATTATTTACAAATATGTTCACATCTGTGATTATTCAAATGTCAAGAAATTAGCTTCCAAATACTCATAAAATATCGGTTGAGGTTGCCAAAAACTTGCACCTTTTTGTGAATTTGAGTTGATTTTAAATAACAAGACATCCAAAGCTTCCATATAATTATTCATAATATTATATCGAATTAATTTTTTCCATTAAATTTCTGTACAACTGTTAAATTCTTGTAACAAAAGGTTTTTTTATCTTTCATTTTATTTGGCTTAAATTTCTAAAGTGATAATGGTAATTTAGTAATTCCATTTAGTAACAAAAATCGTTTATGATGATCAGAACTAAAAAATTTATAACATTCAACTGTATATTATTCTTGTTTAATTGACCTAATCAAATTCATATATCGATATTGTTCTTTTGCCAGTGAACTTATATGATATTCATCAAATTTAATTACATATTTCACACAACAATTTTGGTTTTAATGACCTATAATACAATATATTTTGATATTGAATTAAAGTTTAATAAAAAGTATGTTACATGAAAGTCATTTGAAGATTCTGCATCAGATTTGAGGAAATTATATGATTCAATTAATTTTGTTTATTTGGTGTATACAAAACTCATCATGAATGTTATTTTAAATAAATTTTGAAATAGCTCTTGGAATTTAGTATTATTCTACAAGTCGTTAGATTGTTTATTTATAACTTCACACAAATCTTCTTGTGAACATTTAACCAAAATATAGAATCAATTTCGATAGCAAGCAATTCTAACATTTTATTTCATTTGTAGATATAAATTGCCTGACTTTGCGACATTATTGAGTCCCAAAAATTTTTCGCAAATTACTTGTCAATTTCTGATCATATCGATTTGATTTCTTTGTTCCAATAACATAATATTCATAGTTAAAATCATGTAATCCTCAAATAATAGAAGATGGGCTTAGATTTTTTTACTTAATTGAGGAATAGTGTGTGGTAATGATGTATTTCTTTCTTCACTAGTTTTATTTATGAAATTTTCCAATTAAGTTACCCTCTCTTGCATTTTACATTTACCTGGTTTTCTAATGGGTGCTACACCTGCATCATAAACCGCATCTTGATAATTTTCTGCAAGAGGCATTTTTGATTTCCTTAGTTAAGGATACAAGAACCATTTCTAAAATTTGTATCTGAACGTTAGTGTAACTTTTGGCTTTACTTCGATTCTTCATATATTTTAATATATTTACTTCTAATGTTGACAGTAAATTTTTTCTAGAAATCGAATGTTCCAAAATATCACAATTACTTTTAGCATTTATTCCTTTGCTGGATTTTTTTACCAGTTATTATTAAATTTGCTTGTTATTATAAAAAGTTTATTATTTTTAGATCCATAAGTGATACAAATTTTATTTAAAAATTTAAATTTATTTTTATTTTTTAATCCAATAAATTATTTTCCTTAAATATGGAATGCACAAATAAAACGAATTGTCATTGTGCAATACAGAATAAGAAATTCATAAAAAAATTAAAATAACAAGACCGATTTTTGCCATCAAAATCAGATTCTAATGTTTCTCAAAGGTAAAAAAAAAACTTGCATCATAAACCAAATCTTGATAATTTTCTGCAAAAGGCATTTTTGATTTCATAACTTAAGGATACAAGGTTCATTTCTAAAATTTGTATCTGAATGTTAGTGTAACTTTTGGTTTTACTTCGGTTCTTTATATTTTTTCATATATTTACTTCTAACATTATCACTAAAAATTTTTCTTGAATTCGAATGTTCCAAAATATCACAATTATTATTAGCATTTATTTTTTGGATGGACTTTTTATCAATAATTATTAAAATTTATTTGGTATTATAAAAAAGTTTATTATTTTTAGATCCATAAGTGACAAATTTTATTTAAAACGTTATCGTATTTTTTTTCAATAAATAACTTTCCTTAAATATGGAAAGCAAAAATTTAAACAAATTTCATTGTGCAATCCAGAGTAAGAAATTCATAAAAAAATTAAAATAACAAGACTTATTTTGCCTTCAAAATCAGATTCTAATTTTTGTAAAAGAAAAAACAAATTTAACTTATTCATAATTAGCATATTTAAATCTATATTTCTCAAAAATGCAGAAAGTAGATTAAAAATTAGTTATTAATATATTCACAGTTGTGACTATTCAGAAGTTGCGAAATTAGTTTCAAAATAACCAAAAAATAACGGTTGAGGTTGCCAAAAACTAGCATCTTTATGTGATTTTGAGTAAATTTTAAATAACAAAACAATCAAAGCTACAGTATAATTATTCATAATATTATATAAAATTAATTTTTTCCATTAAAATTCTGTACTACTGTTGAATTCTTATAACATAAGGTTTTTTAAGCTTTCATTTTATTTGGCTTTAATTTCTAGTGAAATAATGGTAATTTAGTAATTCCATTTAGTAACACTAATCGTTTATAATCATCAGACATTAAAAAACTTTATTACAATCAACTGTATATTATTCTTGTTTAATTGACCTAATCAAATTCATATCTCGATACTGTTCTTTTGCCAGTGAACTTTTTTTATATTCATCAAATGTAAATACATATTTCTGACAACAGATTTTCTTAAAATGACCTAATAATACAGTATATTTTGATATTGAAATAAAGTTTAAGAAAAAGTAATTTACATAACAGTCATTTGAAGATTTTGCATTTAATTTAAGGAAATTATGTGAATGCAATGCATTTTATTTATTAGATGTACACAAAACTCTTCATGAATGTTATTTAAAATTAATTTTGAAATAGTAATTGGGTTTAGTTTAATATTCTAAGAGTCATTACATGGTTTAATTTTATCTTCACACAAATCTTCTTGTGAACATTTAACCAAATTATAGAAATAATTTCGGTAGCAAGCAGTTCTAACATTTTCTTTCATTTGTAGATACAAATTGCCTGACGTTGCTACATTATTACAACCCGTAAATTCTTCACAAATTACTTGTCAAATTCTGATAATATCGATTTGATTTCCTTGTTCGAATAACATAATATTCATAGTTCAAATCATGTAATCCTCAAATGATAGAAGATTGCCTTAGATTTTGATTACTTAATTGAGGAACAGTGTGTGGTAATGATGTATTTATTTCTTCACTAGCTTCATTTTTGAAATTTTCCTAGTAAGTTACACTCTCTTGCATTTTACATTCACCTAGTTTTCTAATGGGTGCTAAAACTGCAACATAAACCGAATTTTGATAATTTTCTGCAAAAGACCTTTTTGATTTCATAACTTAAGGATGGAAGGTTCATTTCTAAAATTTGTATCTGAATGTTAGTGTAACTTTTGGTTTCACTTCGGTTCTTCATATTTTTTCATATATTTACTTCTAACGTTAGCAATAAATTTTTTTTTAGAATTCGAATGTTCCAAAATACCACAATTATTATAAGCATTTATTATTTTGCTGGATTTTTTTACCAATAATTATTAAATTTGTTACTTTTATAAAAAAGTATATTATTTTTTGAATCATAAGAGGCAAATTTTATTTAAAAAGTTAACGTATTTTTATTTTTAATTTAATAAATTATTTTCCTTAAATATGGAATGCATAAATTAACGAATTGTCATTGTGCAATCCGGAATAAGAAATTCATAAAAAATTAAAAATAACATTATGCCTTCAAAATCAGATTCTAATTTTGGAAAAGAAAATACAAATTTAACTTTTTCGGAATTAGCATATTTAATTCTATAGTTGTCGAAAATGTAGACAGAAGATTAAAAATTAGTTATAAATATATTCACAGTTGTGATTATTCATAAGTTAACAAATCACCTTCAAAATACCCAGAAAATAACGGTTGAGGTTGCCAAAAACTTGCATCTTTTTGTGAATTTGAGTAAATTTTAAATAACAAGACATCCAAAGCTACCATATAATTATTCATAATATCTTATCTAATTAATTTTTTCCATTAAATTCATGTACAACTGTTAATTTCTTGTAACAAAAGGGTGTTTGATCTTTCATTTTATTTGGCTTTAATATCTAATGACATAATGGTAATTTAGTAATGCCATTTAGTAACACAAATCATTTATAATCATCAGACCTTAAAAAATTTTTACATTCAACTGTATACTATTTTGTTTAATTGACCTAATCAAATTAATATATCGATATTGTTCTTTTGCCAGTGAACTTTTATTATATTCATCAGAAGTAATGACATATTTCACACAACAAATTTGGTCTTAATGACCTAATAATACAATATATTTTGATATTGAATTAAAGTTTAATAAAAAGTATGTTGTATAACAGTCATTTGAAGATTCTGCAGCAGATTTGAGGAATTTATATGATTTTAATGAATTTTGTTTATTAGGTGTACATAAAGCTCTTCATGAATGTTATTTAAAATTAATTTTGAAACAGTAATTGGGTTTAGATTAATATTCTAAGAGTCCTTACATTGTTTATTTATATCCTCACACATATCTCCTTGTGAAAATTTAACCAAATTATAGAAATAATTTCGGTAGCAAGCAATTCTAACATTTTCCTTCATTTGTAGATTTAAACTGCCTGACTTTGCTACATTATTAAATCCCTAAAATTCTTCACAAAATACTTGTCAATTTCTGATCATAACATTATGATTTCCTTGTTCCAATAACATAATATTCATAGTTAGAATCATGTAATCCTCAAACAATACAAGATGGCCTTAGATTTATATTACTTAATTGAGGAACAGTGTGTGGTAATGGCGTATTTATTTCTTCACTAGTTTCGTTTGTGAAATTTTCCAAGTAAGTTACCCTCTCTTGCATTTTACATTCACCTAGTTTTCTAATGGGTGCTAAACCAGCATCAAAAACCGAATCTTGATAATTTTCTGCAAAAGGCATTTTTGATTTCATAACTTAAGGATACAAGGTTCAATTCTAAAATTTGTATCTGAATGTTAGTGTAACTTTTGGTTTCACTTCGGTTCTTCATATTTTTTCATATATTTACTTCTAATGTTAGCAATAAATTTTCTTGTAGAATTCGAATGTTGCAAAATATCACAATTACTTTTAGCATTTATTTTTTTGCTGGATTTTATGTATAATAAATATTAAAATTTGTATGTTATTATGAAAAGTTTATTATTTTTAGATCCATAAGTGACAAATTTTATTTAAAAAAGTTTAACATATTATTATTATATTTCAATAAAATATTTTTCAGAATATGGAAAGCAAAAATAACATGAATTGTCATTGTGCAATCCAGAATAAGAAATTCATAAAAAATGAAATTAAGAAGACTGATTTTGCCTTCAAAATCAGATTCTAATTTCTGTAAAAGGATAAACAAATTAACTTTTTCAAAATTAGTGTATTTAATACTATATTTCGCAAAAATCAGAAAGGAGATTAAAAATTTTTTACAAATATGTTCACAGTTGTGATTATTCAAATGTCAAGAAATTAGCTTCCAAATACTCATAAAATATCGGTTGAGGTTGCCAAAAAATTGCCCCTTTTTGTGAATTTGAGTTGATTTTAAATAACAAGACATCCAAAGCTTCCATATAATTATTCATAATATTATATCGAATTAATTTTTTCCATTAAATTTCTGTACAACTGTTAAATTCTTGTAACAAAAGGTTTTTTTATCTTTCATTTTATTTGGCTTAAATTTCTAATGTGATAATGGTAATTTAGTAATTCCATTTAGTAACAAAAATCGTTTATGATCATCAGAACTAAAAAAATTTATAACATTCAACTGTATATTATTCTTGTTTAATTGACCTAATTAAATTCATATATCAATATTGTTCTTTTGCCAGTGAACTTACATGATATTCATCAAATTTAATTACATATTTCACACAACAATTTTGGTTTTAATGACCTAATAATACAATATATTTCGATATTGAATTAAAGTTTAATAAAAAGTATGTTACATGAAAGTCATTTGAAGATTCTGAATCAGATTTGAGGAAATTATATGATTCAATTAATTTTGTTTATTTGGTGTTTACAAAACTCATCATGAATGTTGTTTTAAATAAATTTTGAAATAGATCTTGGAATTTAGTATTATTCTACGAGTCGTTAGATTGTTTATTTATAACTTCACACAAATCTTCTTGTGAACATTTAACCAAAATATAGAATTAATTTCGATAGCAAGCAATTCTAACATTTTCTTTCATTTGTAGATATAAATTGCCTGACTTTGCGACATTATTGAGTCCCGAAAATTTTTCGCAAATTACTTGTCAATTTCTGATCATATCGATTAGATTTCTTTGTTCCAATAACATAATATTATTAGCTAAAATCATGTAATTCTCAAATAATGCAAGATGGCCTTAGATTTTAATTAGTTAATTGAGGAATAGTGTGTGGTAATGATGTATTTATTTCTTCACTAGTTTCATTTATGAAATTTTTCCAAGTATGTTACCCTCTCTTCCATTTTACATTCACCTAGTTTTCTAATGGGTGCTAAAACTGCATCATAAACCGAATGATGATAATTTTCTGCAAAAGGCATTTTTGATTTCATTACTTAAGGATACGAGGATCATTTCTAAAATTTGTGTCTGAATGTTAGTGTAACATTTTGTTTCACTTCAGTTCTTCATATTTTTTTATATATGTACTTCTAACATTAGCGCTAAAATTTTTACTAAAATTCGAATGTTCCAAAATATCACAAATATTTGTAGCATTGAGTTTTGCTAGATTTTTTGATCAATAAATATTAAAAATTGTTTGTTATTAAAAAAAGTTTATTATTTTTAGATCCATATCATAAATTTTATTTAAAAATTTAATTTTTTTTAATTTAATCAATTATTTTACTTACATATGGAATGCAAAAATAAAACGAGTTGTCATTGTGCAATCCAGAATAAGAAATACATAAAAAAATTAAAATAGCAAGACAGATTTTGCCTTCAAAATCAAATTCTAATTTTTGTGAAAG